>NW_015387551.1:172793-197173 GCF_001527695.2 Protobothrops mucrosquamatus
AATTCCATTGGCTGGCAAGACCCTGTTGCTAGTTAGCCAACCAGCAACGGGCATGAAACTGTATGCAGATGGAGAAGGGCAATCACCCTTAATGGGCGATCAATGGTGAAGGGCAATCACCCTTAATGGGCGATCAATGGTGAAAGGCAATCACCCTTAATGGGTGATCAGGATATGCATAGGGGATTAAGGGGGGGGGCTTTCCTTGTTCGTGCGGACCGCTTGCTGGCATGCCATGGCCCGGTACTGGTCCATGGACTGGGGGATTGGGGACCCCTGCTCTAGCAGGTTCTCAGTCACACAGCTACCCTGTTACCTTACAATACTACATAGTGGTGATATACACATCCCTGGTTTCCTCTCTTACTCATAGGGTTGAGACTAGTCCATGTAAATAGTCTCTTAAGGCATTTTGAATGTGATACTTGCATGTTTAGGACTCTGCAATGCAATAACATTTTGGTCATATTAGTTAATTGTGACTTGGATTGTCTCATCTGTACAGACCTACTCAAAATAGATACCCGCTGCATATTGGATGTCTGGTAATTCTGTTTACATATCCAATTTATAAAAAGAATTCCCTGCCCCCAGAGTGATTAAAATACATAGGATTTTTTTATTCGCTAGCCCAAATCACCAATCAGCTCTATATAATCATTCCTTATTATACGTACTTCAGGAGGGGAGGTTCAATAATGTGAAGACAGAAATTAATGAGAAAGAGATACAGTATTACTATCCCAGTCCCTTTCATTTAGATGTCTTCTGGCACTGACCTAAATTATTGGCCTAAATGATTAAGACTACAGTTTATAAACCATTTGTAGTCACAAAAAGAGAGTAGAGGGTACATGGTTTTATAGAGGTTATTGTATTGAACCAATACAAGGGGGACTCAGGTTCTAGTCCATTCTCAGCCACCTCAGCATTCAGATCTCTCCAATTTACATGTGAGTCTATTATTTTTTCCTCTTTCTTACTCTTCCCAGACACAATTGACTTCACTGTATTCTTTCTGCTAATGAAAGATGTCTATTTGAGATTCAGAGCTTAGTAGTAGTAGTAGTAGTAATAGTAGTAGTAGTAGTAATAATAATAATAAAAGTTGGAAGGGACCTTGGAGGTCATTGAGTCCAACCCCCTGCTCAGGCAGGAAACCCTACACCATTTCGGACAAATGGCTGTCCACTCTCTTCTTAAAAACTTCCAGTGTTGGAGCATTCACAGCTTCTGGAGGCAGGTTGTTCTACTGATTAATTGTTCTAACTGTCAGGAAATTTCTCCTTAGTTTTAGGTTGCTTCTCTCTTTGGTTAGATTCCATCCATTGCTTCTTGTCCTACCTTCGGGTGCTTTGGAGAATAGCTTGACTCTCTCTTCTTTGTGGCAATCCCTGAGATATTGGAACACTGCTATCATGTTTTAGCCTCCAGTCCCCTAATCATCTTTGTTGCTCTTTTCTGTACTCTTTCTAGAGTCTCAACATCTTTTTTTACACCACGGTGAACAAAACTGGACGCAGTATTCCAAGTGTGGCCTTACCAAGGCATTGTAAAGTGGTATTAACACTTCACATGATCTTGATTCTGTCCCTCTGTTAACGCAGCCTTGCACTGTGTTGGCTTTGTTGGCAGTTGTAGCACATTGCTGGCTCATATTTAAGAGATTGTCAATTAGGACTACCACCTATACTATACATGTGCATTTGTTTTTTCTTGCCTAAATGTAGAACCTTACTTTTTTCACCACTGAATTTCATTTTGTTAGATAGCACCCAATGTTCAAGTCTATCAAGATCCTTCTGTATCTTAAACCTATCTTCTGGAGTGTCAGCTATTCCTGCCAGCTTGGTGTCATCTGCAAATTTGATGAGTTCCCCATCTATCCCCTCATCCAAATCATTGATGAAGATGTTGAAGAGCACTGGGCCCTGAACAGAGCCCTGGGGCACCCCACTACACACTTCCCTCCATGTAGATGCATGCAGCTTAGTGGCCTGCTTCTTTACCCATCCAATCCTTTTAACAAACTCTAAAGTAAAAGTCATTAGCACACATAAGAGGTAGTGAGAATAAATGATAGATGCTCCTTAAAATGATGTAAGGCCCTTTGGCTACCTAACAAAACAGTGGAAGAACTCTGCTGGTTGTGGTTTATGTGGACTAGCCCTTATTTTCTGGTTCCCCGTTCTGTGAAATACTCTGTAAGAAACTCCCTTTCTGAACTGATAGAGTACACAAAAGAGAGGGATAAGTGACGGCGTCCTTTGAGAAAGATCAGGTTCTCTCACACATTTTGTTGAATACAGATGCTGGAGAATAGATGCAGATATACAAGAAAGAAGCCAATCTCCAGAATGCAGGTGTGGCCTTTGTGTTTCCATATTACCCTAAGCCATATTAAAAGATCTAATGGCAGAGGTGCCTAATTGTTGAAGGGTGTGGACCAAGTGCAGTTTATTTATATGTTATATCATGCTGTTATTATTTTTATAAATAACTTAAGGTGACTAACATATCTAATACTACTCCCTGCTCCTATTTTCCCCACAACAACGACCCTCTGAGGTGGGTTGGGATGAGAGAATGAGTGACTGGCCCAAGGTCATCCAACCGGCTTTCATAGCTAAGGTGGGACTAGAACTCATAATCTCCCAGTCTCTAGCTTTGTGCCTTAATCACTAAACAAAAATGGCTCTTTCCCATTAGGGGTAAGTATATTGGGTGCTTTGGACTACAATTCCCGTAGTACCAGGAGATCGGTCATGCTGCCTACAGTCATGTTTTCTTCAATTTCTGTGCTGGCTGGAATTGATAGGAACTGAAATCCAAATCTTTTGGAGATATCCAATTCTCCACCATGATAGATATTATTCAGATAGGTCTGAATAATTTTACCTAAGATCTGTATAGCATCAATACAATATTTTATGTTGCTTATCCATTAATAGAAGAAGCTTAACTATTAATACCTTCTTACTGCTCTATAGCAGAACTTATAGCAGTACGTGGAAGCTTTTAGCAAACATTTGAAATGATTTAAAATGGCCCCACCCTGTTAAAAGAATGGATGTACTGAACTCAGATGACACGGCCATAAAAATAATGCATTAGATAACAATAAATAATAACTTTAAAAATCCTTCCCATTCTTGTGACAGCATGCAAAGAATTGATGGCTTCTGTTTTATTAACATGTTTCAGGAAGCATTGCAAGACATTGACTAACCAAATGGATTTCAAAATGTACAAAGACAAGTACAGGTGTACGCTTGCCTTCTTAGATAAATAAACTATCCAGCACAGTAACACATTAATTTTCCTTTGAAGCCAGCATATGAGGTATTGTTTACAGAAGCCAACATAGTGAATGGTTATGATGAGTCGATCAACATAGCTGGTAATGAAAAGAGAAGAACTGAAACTGCAAACTGTGTAGACAAGTAAGATAACCCAGGGACCTGCACTTCTGGGGATGAAATGCCAAACTGAGTGGAACCAACGAGCACAGCAGAATGAAGTAGTCTGGCTCTTCATAATTCCTTTCTGGAAAAGGAAAAGCTTGAGATCACCCACAAGTGCTCTAGACGATTTCTCCTCATGAGGAGACCACAAGACAGCAGTCTCCAGTAGATTTAGAGCTGAGGGAAAGCCATCTTTGCTGAAACCGCAGTTGGCGCCTTCAGTAAGAACACTGGCTTCACATACTTCTTTTTCTAATCACTTTTGGAAATTGCTTATTAACTGCTTTTCAGCTATTAGGAACCTTTGGCTCAATATGCTTTGGCAGCGTCTGGTGAGTTCCCTTTAGCCCTGTATGAAATACGTTTTAAATATACGTTTGACATAAAAAAAATATTTTTGCGTAAAACAGCAAAAGGGGTTATCAGAATGTTGATTTTGGAAAGTTACAAATGGGCTAAGGATCCAGATGGATTTGAAATAAGATTTTTAAATTAACAATAATCCTTCCTGTGGGAAAAATGCTGTTGTTTTGAATATTAAAAAAAAAAAACATGATAGGATGAGACTTTGAAGGTTGGACACTAGAGGGAACCAGAAGGAACTAAAAATTACAATTAAAAGAGAAGAGCGCTTAAATTTGACTTACTAATACAGAAAGGAGCAATATACTTAATATTGGACATACTGAAGTATACTTGTGAAAAATGGACCTACACGTTAATTTTAAGAGTGTCTACCATTATAAACAGACTGTGTTTAAAAGATGTTATGGAAGAGCATCACGTTTTACCAGACAAGATTAAGACTGATTTGAAAATGGATTTAAAAATGACCAACTACAAGAATGATATGGAAAAAGATGCTACGCTGGATATACAAATGAAACTGGCTGGTTATAATTAAAAAAGAATATACAAATAACAACCAAGAGAGCAACTTGGATAACTTGGGGGGGAGGGAGAGCTGGGAAAGAAAAAGTAAAACGGCCTCGTCAGATAGTTCAAACAGGAATAGAGTACACCAACAAACTTTCCCAAGTAACAGGTGTATTGCTTCTTTGTTGTTCCAAGAAGTCAGCTCTATAAGTAATCAGTGAAAGATTGACTTCGACTGTTGCTAGAGGAGACCCACTCAAAAGCTCCTCCTCTCTTCCTCTTTGTGTATAGTATGTTCGCTTTTGTTTTTCCTTGTGTGAATAAGCATATCAAACTTATGAACTCATTTAGTCTCACATTCTATCAGTGGCCTGATAGGAAAATGAGGGATCATTGGGGCTCTCAAAATGGATTTCTGACCACCACCACCCTCCCCATTAGTTGCATCCAATCTTTGGTGCCTCTTTCTTCTCTCTCTGTCTGTTTCCCCCACGCTGAGCAATGGCCGTTTTAGAGGAGGCAGAGCTGAGCAGGATCACTTATCTTAAACATGCACATATAGGAAATATGGGTCAGTTGAGTGGGCTTTGGATTCTATGAGATACAGGTCCTACAGCTGGCAATCTAGACTTAGCAGCATTCCTGCATTCTCTTTCTGATGTAAAACACGTTTCTTTCCTTTAAAAAAAACCCCAAATCCACAGCATGCCATGTGGCTTACCTAGCTTGTGATGATGTTTCCAAATATCAACCTACAGTACTAGAAGAGTAGAATACACTTTAATATACAATCATGTAAAATCTTTGTGAAGGACCATGTCATTCTGAGAGAGAGAGAGAGAAAAACAAAGGAAGAATAAAGTCATTACATACTTAGGTCATCAGAACATCAGCAGTGCCCAACGCTGTGGTGCAACTAACTGCACAAGGAAGCCCAGTGTCTCAGTCATGCTGACATCAAGTCTAATAGCCATTGTTTTCTATGACTTTCAGGGAACCCTTTTTGAAACCAACCAAGCTTGCAGCCAGCAACACATCTCATGGTAAAAAGTTGCAGGTGCTATGTTTGTGACCCCCATCCCCACCTTCCACAGTGGTATTAGGTAAAGGCACTATGAGAATTTACATAGTAATTTCTAGATCCAGCCTCCTGGTTTATCTCAAAGTGATGGGCTAGGGGGGAAATGAGGAGATACTGTCATCCTGATAGTAGTTCTCGCATAACTTCCCCTAAATGTCTGTTGCCAATACCAGGTGCTCCCCAGAGTTTCAAGAGTTTTGTATCTAGCCACCTTACTACCTGATTCACATGCTGTGCTGATGCACAATTTGTTTAACCATGGTTTGCTGACCACCACAAGTCCAGTACAATCAAACTGCATTATGGCTTATTGCATTGTACAAACTCAGTCTACATTAGGTCTGGAATGGCCTCCAAAGCACAGAAATAACACAGTAAGCTTTACCCCAAAGTTAATTGGTCTGTTTTTTTCCACCGAACATGTGTGCAAAAGAACATTTGCACAGTTTGTTCCCTTGTTATATAAACAATGCATGCAGTGACTTGGTAGAAAGAGACAGACAGAAGTTTTTGCCTTCTAGAATTTTATCTTGATCATGCTTGCCAAGTGAGGAAGCATTCCTCTGCAAAACATTTACAGTCTTCCTGCTGTCCTTTTCCATCTCCTGCCCCCTCCTCCATTTGCTTGTTGATAGTTGGCAAGGAGATCAAGAGAAACTCAGGGCATTTCCTGTGAGCTCATTTAAAGTGCTGCCCAACTATCCTTGAGCCAACAGAAAACTCTTCTTGTTGTTCAGTTATTTGGTCATATCTGACTTTTTTGTAACCCTGGGGAGGTTATGGCTGTTTCCCCAAGACTGTCTGTTTCTTTGAGTTTGGGGAATTCACGCTTTATGCCTACAATACCTTGTCTTTTATGGGCTTCTTTGCCATTGTGTTTTTCCAAGTATCTTTTCCAGTGACTCTTCCCTTCATATTGTGCTTCCTTTAAGCTTTGGCTTCATATTAGCACTCCTGATGAATGGTCCGGTTTTACTTCATTTCATTTTGAATGATTTGTTCTTCTTGTAGACTAAGATATTCTCAATCACAATTCAGAGGGACCCATTTTTCTTTCTTCTGCCTTTCAAATAGTCCAGTTTTCACCATTCTCTGTTACCAGTGCAAAAGCCATAGCCTTGACAATACATATATTTATACAATATCACAGAATATCAGAGTTGGAAGGGACCTTGAAGGTCTTCTAGTCCAACCCCTTGCTCAAGTAGGAATCCCTATACAATTTCAGACAAATGATTGTCCAATCTCTTCTTAAAAACCTCCAGTGTTGGAGTACCCACAACTTCTTTCAGGAGGCAAGTTGTTCCATGGTTAATTGTTCTAGCTGTCAGGAAATTTCTCCTTAGTTCTAAGTTGCTTCTCTCCTTGATTAGTTTCCTCCATTGTTTCTTGCTCTGCCTTCAGTTGCTTTGGAGAATAGATTGATTCCCTCTTCTTTGATGTCTATGAACAACTATGTTGTCTAGATTTTTCATAGCCTTCTTCTAAATAGCAGATATCTCATTATTTTATGCTTATAAGTTACCATCTCTCTGAATTTTTGAGCTTAGATATGTTATACTACTGTTCAACTTCTTTGCATCATTGGATTGGATTGACATTGCCTGTTAACATTGTTGATGTTTTTAATACTGAGAAGCAGACTTTTTTCTTTCACCTGCAACAAGATATTTCTTAAGTCTTCTTCACTTCTAGTCATAAAGTGATATCAACAGTATTATATCTATGGTTATTGATGTTTCTCCAATTGATTTTAATTTCAATGTCCATTTCTTCTTGTCAAGCATATCGCATGATGTACACCATATATAAATTAAATAAGCAAGGTGGCCATATGGACCCTTGGCATGCACCTTTTCAATTTTGAATTTAATTGCTCCAGTCTCTATTCCAAAATGGTTCCTGGACATCATACAAATTCTTTAGTAGGCAGATGAGGAGCCCAGAATTGCCATGTTTTTAAGGGCTTTCCTCAATTTGTGGTCTATACAATCAAAAGCCTTAGTATAATTCAGTGTTTCTCAACCTTGACAATTTTAAGGCATGTGGACTTCAACTCCCAGAATTCCACAGCCAGCATTGCTGGCTGTGGAATTCTGGGAGTTGAAGTCCACATGCCTTAAAATGCTGGCTGTGGAATTCTGGGAGTTGAAGTCCACATGCCTTAAAATTGTCAAGGTTGAGAAACACTGGTACAATTGCTAATGGAAAAATAGATGTCATTTTGGAATACCTTTGCTTTTTTTTCACTATCCATTAAATGTTCATAATATTATCTTGAGTGCCTCTGCCTCTTCAGAAGCTAGGATGAACATCTGGCACTTCTCATTCTATGTTTTGATGAAGTCTAGATTACTAACAGAGATAAGTGCCATTGGTCAATAATTGGAGCATTCTTTAACTTTATATTGAAATGTAAAGTGATTTCCTCCCCCATTTCTTAGCCATTGCTGTTCTTTCTATACCTGATAACAAATGATAAGTAGCACTTCAAGCTCAATCATTATCCTGACACAGATAACTGGTTCAACAAAAGACAGCAAGTGCAGGCTATGTTTGCTTGTTTATATCCCATCTTCATTATTTGTTATGGCTGGGTATAAATCTAATACTCCTTCCTCCACCTATTTCCCCACAACACCAACTCTGTGAGAAGAGTTGGGCTGAGAGCTGGCCCAAAGTCACCCAGCCAGTTTTCATGTCTAAGACAGGTTTCTAGCCTGATATCTTAACCACCAGACCAAACTGGCTCTCAATAAAAAGATTAGTACCATGTTTCCCCGAAAATAAGACCCAGTCTTATTTTTATTTTATTTTTTTGCCTCCAAAAGAGGCACCAGGTCTTATTTTTTTTGGGGGGGGGTGTCTTTTCCACTCACCTTGCAGAGGCATCATCAATAGCCCCGCCTAGCTGGCCCACTTCTTCTGCGGCCGAAGGAGCAACTTCATTTTGCAGCTGAGAATGGAGCTCCGGCCTGCATTTCGCTGTCAGAGGCATTCTGGAAAGGCCTCTGCAGTCTAGAACTGAGCTATGGATCAAATCCATAGTTCTGTTCCCGGCTGCAGAGGCCTTCCGGAAAGGCCTCTGAATGTAAATGGAATCTGCTGGACTGAACATATACCAAACATTCTCATTAACATAGGCTGCTGCTGGGGAGGATGTAAGTTAATGTATCTATGAAAACACAATCCAAGCTGCTATTTTGCATAGTTGAATGCAAAAGTTATCTAAAGTTTAGACAGATGCCATGGGGCAAGTAAAGCTAAAATAAACTCTTCTGCTGCATTATACAATCCCCTATCACCTCATGCCTGTCATCTATTGGCCAGTTTACTTTTAAACAGGGGTGCAACTTTCAGAATTGTGTTAAACCCATCTCTAAAAATAAACCAATGAAGAGCTGATGGGCATTGGGGGAAGGAGAGTTACACAGTGTGGCCTTTTGCCTTGTCCCTGGATGGTTCAGTCCCTCTGGGGTAGGCCCTTTTCACTTCATGTTGTTTCAAGACCCATTAAAGAAGCCCCATCCCTAAACACTTTTAAAACCATAAATATGTAGGCTTCCTTTGGAGATTCTTCTTCTGAATCAAAAGATCCCAGCCACAGAAAGCTTCTGAGTTATTTGGTCTGTCAGCACTACCCTGTTTTCAGCTACAGCCAGGTGCTTTTCTTGATCATGTGAGTTTTTGCCAGGATCACCTTATTAGTCCCCCAACAGCTGTGTCTGGAACATTATATAACGTGGATTCCCTGAAAATACCAACAGAAGAACTTAATACCAGTTAGGGCCTGGGGGAATCAGAGTTTCTGAAATGTTTTTGATAACTTTGGAAGAAGAATATTATAAAAGAATTTGAGAAGGGGAAACAGGGTGTAACTAAATCCACCAGGAGAAATGTTATTGCCAGAATTTTAGAGTAACATTTGTGATAATAATAACCACCAGTTAGAAAGCAAAATAATAATAATAATAATAATAATAATAATAATAATAATAATAATAATAATAATAATAATAATAATAATAATATCTTTTCTAGAATGGGAAAACTATATCCCTGCTAAGAAAATTACAGTATAGTTCAAAGAAAAGAAAGCAAACATGTTTAGGTTCATTGTGCTGGAAAGTTATACTGCCCAAGGAAAAGCACATCCCTCATTAATTTCAATGAAATTCTTTTTCAGGAGACTTTTTTTTGATGGATTACACCTTCAGATTACTCTAAAAATGACCTTGCAAATACTGTGGCTTTTGCACTCTGTGGCCCAGGGGAGAATGTCCTTTTTTCTCAAGCACTTCCTGTTTCAGAGCTGCTGATTGATACTTGGTCTATTCTACTGCTTCTTTCCTTTCTATGTTTTATCTTCTTGATTAAGTCTCCAAGTCTTTTGCTCTTGATTTGCATACTATGGAAGGCAATGTTAGAAAACAGTGGGGCAGAAAGTGCTACCTTGGAGACAGGATAGCATGTATACATAGTGACATGAGTTTTGCCTAAGGACTCACAAAAACCCAAGGCACCTTCTCCCCCAAAAAGCAATATGAGAAGCAAGACAGATATGCTGCGGCCTCAAAAATCAATGAATAAAGATGGAAAATGCAGAGAGCAACCAAAGTTCTAACCTTGTACACTTTCCTGAGAATAAATCCAGTAAATGCAATGGGATTTATTTTTAAACATGCTTAGAATTGAGCTTTAAAAATAAGGAATTGCTAAGTAGATAGAGCACGTCATCTAATTTCAACTTAATGATGCCAAGGCTTGAATTGGCACTGTTTGCTTGCTTGCAGAACAGGTGCTGTATCACTCGAACTGTGATAACTCCCACTAGGCTGTTAATCTATTCCATCCTTTTAATTTTCAGGGGGAAAATATTCATTAAAAAATTCATGTGTTTGTTTGTTTTTTTGTTTCAATTTTGTATAGCTGCCGATTTGCCAGCTATTCTGGATGACAAGCAACATTAAAACCAGCAAACCCTTCCCCACACAAAGATCACATACACACAAGTAGCACATAGACCAACTGGGTATCTTTGCTCACTGGAATATCATTTTGCTATGAATCTTTCCTTTAAAAAGTCAGGTAAATAAAAATATTCCCAGTTTAAATAGCCACATACGAGCACATCAAATCGCTTCTGTGCAGTTGCTGTTTGTGTATATATAGTTCATTCTTTAAACTTCAGTACATTTTGTCTTCGGTTTCAGTCCCATCCATGATGAATCACTATTGGCTGTTACTTCTAAATTGGTTGTATTCTAAATAATGTAGGTGCTCATTTCCATTTCTTTCTCTATAAAATGGCTATTTATAAAATAAAACAATATGTCTATGGAGATTCTTTGGGGCAACAAAACAATATCCAAGCACATGCTGAAATTTAGAATCAAACCAACAATTATTATTTTTCTTTTTTTGTACTTTGGGAAAATATTGCTAAATGGATAAAATAAATGGTACAGTATGTGCCGCAATGAATGTAGTATTATATTTTATTTAGAAAACTCAGTATTTTTTTAAGACTTCTCTACAGATTAGCTGCTAGAACAAGATTTTAAAGATAGGAAAGATTGTGTGAAGGTTTTTGAATACCTGGTGATTACTAGTTAAGATAAGGTGACCAACCGTCCTCCTTTAGGGAGGACAGTCCTCCTTTTGTGAGTTCTGTCCTCCCTCGAAAAGTGTCCTCCTACATGTCCTCCTTTTCGATATTTGAAGACTAATCTGCAGGGCTTTTTTTCTCATAGAACGCTCAGAACGGCGTTCTGGCATCTTTTTTGATGGGTTTTTTTTTTCAACTTTTGCATGAGCTGTGGTACTCCCTCTGTTGGCTTTCGAAAGCCAACAGGAATTGCTGCTGAGCGCGCCAAAACACCCAGCCGGCAAACTTTGCACATGTAAGTTGTCTGCAGTGAAGGCAAATTGGCAGGAACTTGCACCCCTCCCTGCTACCCAACTACACCATCTCCTAGTTAGTCCCGAAGATACCTGGAGGAGACTGGAGTGGTGACGCCACGGTAACTTTCTCTTTGTCTTCAGCCCTGCTAGGGTAATAATGGCTGCGGGCACAAGAGGCAGGGGCGGCAGGGCTGCTGCGGGTGGAGGTGTGAGGGGCGGCGGTGGCTGGCTGCCCCCCGTGCTGTGGGATCCACAGGGCCTGCTCTACACAGGGCTGCGCAGGGTGGGCGGTGGTGCTGGCGGGGCGGCTGCAGGTGGGGTGTGTTGACGGCGGGCTGCCCCTGGGGCCGGAGCCAGCGCAGCTGATGCTTTGGGAGCCGCGGAGCCCGCTCTACACTGCGTGGCAGCAGTGCTGGCAGGGCGGCTGCTGACGGGGGCGCGGCATGTAAGCATAATTACAATATAAAATGTTATTGTTACAAATGTTTTTTATTATGCATTTATCATATTATAGTGTATTCTGTATTATTGTTGCAATGAATAAAATGTTTCTTTTATTTACGATATTTTTTCTTCAATTTATTTGTGTCCTCCTTTTCATTGTAAAAAAGTTGGTCACCTTAGTTAAGAATATCTCTTAGCAAATGGCAGATTGCTGATGACTTTGTCCAGCTTCAGAAGCTAAAGAGTATCAGGCCTGGATGGACTGGAACAAGAGATTAACAGAGAAACCCAGGACTAAGGCCTAGACAGGTAGAAAAAATTGGAGGAGAAATCAGTGCCAAACTACTTCTCTATTGCTCCTAAGAAATATGTTTGGACACGTCTATGAAATTACCAGAAGCTGTGCTCAACTTGACAGGGACTACATTTAAAATTCTTGATTACAGAAGACCACTTTTTCTATGATTGTAATGCTAAACTATTTTCACATGGGATTGTGCAATTTGTGGTTCTGTATGTTATAAAAACAAAGCTATTGTAATAGCCTGCTATGCAAACATGACTATCACATTAAGTCATAATGCTATTGATTTGGGAGGAATTATATGTACTGTGTACACAGCAGTTATGCTTGGTTAACCTGAATTAGAATTTAGAGCAGGGGTTCTCTTTGTGATACCGTAACATAATAATTACATGAGTTTACGTGACACTTCAATAAAATAAAAGCAGTAAGTTCACTAATGTTCGAACTGGGCAAACAGCACATGTGCTATTTACTTTTAATAATTAATTTTAATATCTGTATCAAGTGAACCAATGATAGGTCCTAATGGAATACTTTTCATTAGATATAAGCAAAAAGAAAACAAATAACATTTAAGGCTGTATTTTGAATGGAAAACAAGCTCACTTATTTTTGCAATAATTCCCGAAAATCCAGTTTCATTTTGTAGACAGCTATTCTTACCATCTTAAGGATGTTTCTCTCTTAAACTAGTTTTTCTTAAACTGCTCCTAAAATACAACAGCTTGCAAAATGCCGCAGACTTTAAGTTGCTTTTCCACATAAGAGTACTGTACTAGGCTGGATGGAAAAGAGAAAATAGACAGTGAGCCTTTATTCAGTGGGACGAGAATCCTTTCCCTATTCTTGCAGTTTCTACCCCACTGCTCTTTCACGGCTTTCCTCCCTTTCTCTCCCTCCAATCAATCCTCTCTGCGAAGTGAGCATCAAGTAAAAAATGGTCAGAGCTCTGCCTAGAAAACTTGTGGCCTCCGGGTATGATGATTCCTCCTTTGAAAAGCAAAGCCCATGTGGAGAGAGAGAGAGAGAGAGAGAGAGAACATTACAGCCTCATGCATGGCTCTAGAACAGCTGGTTTAAGGTGTTTGTCCTTTGGAGTTACAAATATTAGGGTGTCTTCTGGAAAAAATGTGGGTCAGTCTACTCTGCTTCTTAGTCTTTCTTATACCAAGCGAGGATATAATATTTAGTAAAGAGAATTGTAAGCATCTCCTAAAAATATTCATGATCCTTTCTTATTGGAGGAGGTGTTTGTGGACTGAGTTAAGTACTGACTTTCCATAAGCATGTGCAGGGATTCATGGGATTGCTCCTACTGATAAAAGCCATCAGAAATAGCCAACAAGTCCAAATTATTGTTTGCAGCAGGCATCATTCTCAGTGTAAGGGAATGTTGTGGATGCAGGACCTCAGCCTTAAACAGGAGATGGGAAAACAATTTATTTCTCAGTGCCATTTAGCTAAAAATTATGGTTCTGCTTTAGTTTTTTCCCCCAAAACAAACAAACCAAACCGGAATGTGAACTTCACATTCAGCCTAAATATCCTTTTAAAACCAAATCTAAATTGGTAACTGAACCACATTTCATGGAAACAGGGTCTGGTGTGTGTGTGTGTGTGTGTGTGTGTGTGTGTGTGTGTGTGTGTGTGTGTGTGTGTGTGTGTGTACACATTCCTGTCAGCCTTGACTCCTGGTAACTGCCTGGACAAGTCCCTGCAACTTTCTTGGCAAGGATTTTCAGAATTGGTTTGTCCTTTCCTTCTTCCTAGGGCTAAAAAAAAGTGACTGGCTCAATGCTTTAAACCATTACACCAAACTGGCTCTCAGTTTTAATATCATATTTATCCGAAGGGAAGATGATGATGAAGATGACATTCCCAAAGAATACACTGGAAAATAAAAAATTATAAACTCTCAGTTTCCCCACTTTGTGAGCCTCAGATGGTCAATACTGTTTACAATCAATCCAGCAGGTTACATGCATGGGCCACGTTTTCATATATATATATGTCCGCATATCTATCTTCCTGAAACCCCAGCAGCGAGGCCAGGATAACTGAACATATAACTATTGATGAAAATTAATTACTAATAAAACAGAGTCCTGATTTCCCATCTGTGCTATTCTCTTTCACACAGAGAAGATTCACACATGTGTGCTCACACAGCACACACCCCATCTTCCTTCCAGCAGGAAAGGAAAACAAAAAAGAACAGAGTGGAGATGGGAGAATGGGAGGAATAGCTATACTGAAAAAGAAGGCAAGAGAAGATAAGGAGCAAAGAAAGGGAAGAGCTAATTGGACAAGAATGGGAAGGAAAAAGAGGAAAGTTCTTTTTAGGCACTAAGAAAAAGGGTTTAACTTTGCTAGGCAAGCTGGCCTTCCAGATTAATTGCTCATCTTCAAGATAATCTTCAAAGGCGGGCAAGGTCATTTGCCTCCTTTTCCCATTCCTTTATTTTCAAAGGCTTCTTTTATTCTTATCTTGTGTGAGAGTTTTCTTTTCAAGCAGGGTGACTTCATCAATTTACAGGTAATTATTTTTGGGGGGAAAAAAGACCAAAGCCTTCCAATATTTTGGACAGGCAGGGAAACTTGGCTTCCAGATTACAAGAGTATTTTTTTTTCCTCTACATTATCTGTCCTGACTATCCTACACTTAATTCAGTGGAGAATCCTGCATTTTCATATTATAATGGAGTAGAAAAATTATCTCTGCTTTTCCTATTGCGTCCATAATTTTAAATATGTCATTATTCCCACTTCTGCTTTCCTGCCTACTTTCTAAACTTGAAATTTTTACCTATGCTAATATTACACTATCCTATGCACAGAATCATATTTTGCCTTTTGCCATTTCCCCAGTGTGGTTATAATACAAACCAAATGTTTTGTTCTCTAGTAGCAATGGGCACTCTAGTCTTATACAAAGTGCCAGAACATAAATACTTGTACAAGGTGATGAGTTTCTTTGTGCCGTAGATATGATGTTAAAAATACAGTCATGACATAATGTGATGTTCTTAGAGTGTCCTGCTTCCAGGGCTCCCTCCAACCCTTTCAGTAACAATAGAACAGTAAGGCAGAAGGCTTCGAGGTCTTTTAACACAACCCTCTGTGCAAGGCAGGATTCCACAGACCATCCCAGACAAATGGCTGCCAAACCTTTGTTTAAAAGCTCTAGTAATGGAACACCTGTGACTCCAGGTAGCAGGATAAAGAAATGTCTTATTTCGAGTTTGGATTCCCCTCTGTAAAGCTTCACCTAATTCTTGTACTGCCTTCAGGAGTTATGGAGAATAAATTCACACCCTCTTCCCTTCAATATGTTTTTAATACAATTTTTATTAAAAGGGTTAAAAGCAAAAATAAAACTAATGCAAGCTAGATTAGAAAATAAAAAAGATCAGAAAAAGCTGGAAGGACAGTTAAAGAAAGAAAAGAGAAGTAGGAAAAAAGAGAAAGATAGAGGAAAGGTATAAAGAAATAGCTGTTCATAGTCTTCATAGAGTTATAAGGACAATTATATTTTAACCTTTTCTGTAAAGTTATATCATGACTCTCTTCTTTCTATAATCTATTCCAATTATCAAAACCATAAATTGAAAATTCATTTTTTTTATTTTTATGCATAACCAATTTCTAGTCACCAATAAATGTAACTATTGTCCTTTCTTTAATCGAAGAAGTCAGCAAGTTCTGTCAATTTCACCAACCATTCCTCCAGAGTGGTACTGCAAAATCCTTCCAATTTTTTGCAGATAGTAATCTTGCTGCAAAAATCATATACTGAAATAACCTTCTATGGCTTTTTTCTTAACTGTTTATCCATCAATCCTAAAGGAAAAAATCTGGCTTCAGTTGAATAATAATCTTTAAAATCCTCTGTATCAATATATATATTTGAATCCATTTTCTTTTTAGCTTTTTTTACTTACCAATCATGATAACATGCCCTTTCATATTACTCATATTTCCAACATACATTTTAGATGTCAAGTTAATTTCTCTGGCACAAAGTACCAAGATGCACCATTTTATAAAAAATCTTTTTTATAATCATGTTTTTCCATTGATCCATCTGTATAACCAAAATCCTTAGTCTACTTTATCATACATTCTTTAACTTGTTCTTCTGCCGTTTCAAATTTCAGCAAAAGTTAACACATTTTAGCAATTACATGTTCATTGTATGTATTCAATTGTACTTCAAATTCTGTCTTACTTTGCTCTATACCATGAGTCTTTTTATCTATTTTGAATCTTTTTGATAACTCTAAAGGGAGATGACTCTATCCTTCTGCTATTAGTTTCTCTCCTGATTTAATCTTATATTGATGATCTCCACTAATTCCTGATACGTTAATCATTTGTCTCTGCCTGCCTTTCTCTTCTGTGGAATGCTTCTTGTACAGAGAGCCAGAGAGATGTTTACAAGCCTATTCTGGGTTTATTATGTGTTCCCTATTCTCAATGTGGCCTATCTACTACAAAGATTTTTAAAATTTATCTACTAATAAAATGATTTTAATTTTATCATACTATAAGTGTCCTTGCCATCTGGGGTTGTGACCTTCTAACTTAAAAATATCTTGTTTAACAGCAACATCCATTTTTTCATCCAAACCAATCTCCAAAATACAATTTCAATCTGGTAAATCCTGTCTGCCTCTTTCCTTTGCATTTTGTAATGCCTTATATTTAACTTGTAGTTGCCTCTGTAAAAGCTTAATTTGCTGGAGAATAGTTGTCTTTCCTGGAGGATTTTTTTATTCATTCTTTTTTTAATCTCATCCAAAATTATCTGCATTTTCTCTTAAAGTTCATTATTAAGTTATATAAAGTATCCTCTTACAGAACCTTCACTTCCATCCCAAACTATTCTTACTTCTGTGCCTTTATTATTTTCAAAAAATTCTTTTAACTCCTTTTAGCAAATCTATTAGTTTCCTTTTGTAACCATATCTAATTCAATCTGCACCTAAAAGAGCCATTTTTTCTTTTAAAAGTTAAACCCACTGTATTGTGATCTGAAAGTGTTTGATAATGTCTCTGCTTTATGAACAGCAGAGTTCATAATATAAAAGCCAGAGTTTTAGAAATCCAAATTGTATCTATTCTTGAAAAAGATTTATGACTTTTAGACAAATGGGTATATTCTTTTCAGTCAGCATTTGTATATTTCCATACATCAACAAGCTCTACACTATCAATTAAATAAACAACATCTGTGGTAGCTTGTATTTTTAATATTTTTTTCAGAAGTTCTAACTCTTTGTGCAGAAAGTATCCCATTCCAATTTTCCAGGAGACACCAATTTTCATATGGAAAATCCAATAATTTGTCCATAGGTCCTTTATAAAAAGATGTTTTATCTACATCTAGGACATAATCCCCAATATCAAAGTCTTAGCTCTTTGTAGATTACCTTCCACCCCAAATTATCTGCCATGATCATCAGTCAATGTAAGTTTTTGATATAGCTGAGGATTCACAGTATATACAAAATAACTTTTTTCATTCTTGCTGAAATAAATTGTTCAACTAGATTTTTTTGTCATTCGAACATTTCATATCTCTTTTCCTAATATACATGTCTTGAAAGCAAATCATTGTTTTAACTTTTTCAAATAATAAAAATAGCATTTGAGAAGCATTTCCTTCATTTATATTCCACATTAAGTATGTATAATCCATAGTTACACCTAGTTACACTTTTTAGAAAAGTCAATACCTATATTTCCCAATATGGAATCATATTGAATGTCTTGTTGTATCTGTTGTTATATTTGTTTAGTCATATCTGTCATTGTCACTTCTATTTGTAGTTCCTCCAATTGTTCTTTAAATTTCCCTCCAAAATCTCTTCCTTTCTGCACAGAGTTCAATCTGTTTAAAAATAAAAATCACCCTTCCACTAAATGAAATCTTCTTCTTGTTTTAAGATTATCTGATACAGAAAAATACTCTTTTCTCTTACTTAGTATTCAACTGGGATTTCTTTAAGTACAATTACATCTGAATTAACAGTTAATTACCTGATTGGCCATCTGACTTTTGATTTTAGCAAGTGTATAAACTGGATGAAGGGATGGATAAATATTTGCTATATTTTTAAGGCACTTGAAATAGCTGAGGAGAAAAATCAAGTGAAGAACAAAGAACAAGGAAAACCTCATCATTTTACCAAGAAGTATTAAGCAGGAGAATTTTGATTAAATTCAGAATGCAAGACATAAAAAGAACAAATGTATTTTATATGCAGGGAACTTGTTTAAAAAGAATTATGTTCAAATGTACAAGTATTGCAAAGTTAATTATAATGTGAAGAAATTGGAATACAGAACATCCCCCATCTCTCTCTCTCCTGTAATGGTTGAACCTGGAGTCATCCAAGACATACATTTGCTAGCAGATTTAGGACTGATTCAAATAATATTTTTTTGTGTGCAAAGCATTTTTCATTTGTAGGATTGGATGCCCAAGAGATCCTGATGGCCACAATTACTTTAAAAGTAGACTAGAAAAAAATTAAGAAAGTATAGTCTTTGAAATGTTGTTGGCTATTAGAATGTTCGAGTCCGAAAGAATCACAAAACCAAACAACAATTGTAAAAGCACTAAGGAGAATCAGGTATTTTTACATATTGCCTAGAGGCTGCCAAGAAGATAAGAAAAAATCTGGTTAGATCAATCCAAAGTCTACACAGTTTAGCATTTTGTTCCTAGTCAATTTTATTTAGAAGCACAGAAACAGCAAAACTCAAGAGAGAACAGTTTCCCCCAGCCACTAGTGTTTCTATTAATTGTTCAGATTTTTTAACGACTTATTCAGCAAACTGTTAAATAGTCCACGGCTTGGTGTAATATGGTTTATAACCTCTGGTTTAATGAATGTTGGATTACAAACTGTTTCAAGCTGAGGTTCCCATTTTTGAGAGACATCTTGAGAGAGAGATTTTTAAGTGAAAAAGTCTAGAATGAAAGTTTGGGCGAAGCCAGGACAAAAACTAAATTTACATAAATTAGTAAATCAAAAATTATTCTCTGGGTATCTAACAATTACTTCATTTTATCACAATTTGCTAACATTTGCAGAAGGTTGGAAACTAAGTACAACTGCACAAGCTGTGTATTCCACCTTAGTAAAACCAACTACAAGTAAAATGTTTCCATGACTATTACTTGCTAGTCTATACAAGAGCATTATTGAGACAACTTCTCAATGATAAGAATGTTCATGTCTGTTGCTTGCTAAATGTTTCAGTGTTCCAACTATGAGGTATCTATGGAACTAAAGCAGCATTTTAATGGTTCTATTACAAATCATTCAAGCTTAGTAATTTCTATGGGCAGCATCTCTCCAGGATTTGAGGTAGATTTTCTCAATCTTACTTATGGGCCTCAAGAGATTGAGCCATGAGCGCATTCATTAAGCTCAAAATCTCTTCCTGCTGCTGACCTTCCAGATATTGTTGAACTTCAGTTTGCACCAGCTATAGCCAGCATAGAAATGGTGATGGATGAGCATCAGCTGCTCACCCTGCTTTAGAGAATCAAAAGAAATGTAATTAATTAGTTATTACTTAGTCCTATTAAGCTGCTATCTTTGAAACCTAAAAATTCTATTGGCTTACAGTCCAGGGATAATTTAACCAGACGCCTGGTGTGTCTGTACACACACACAAAAGTTCAAACAGAAAGCAACTGTGGTGAGGAACAAAGGATTATCATTACAAATATTGTAAGGAGTAAGATAGATGTGTCCATTACGTTAAGCAGTTCATCAAATAGAACCTACTGCAATCCTTTGAGTGTTACCTTTGTAACCTTAGGCTAAAAACTTTGTAAAACCAGAAATAATTAATGTTCTGGGCCCACTTCCAAGCCAGACAAATCTTTATGTTGACCTGTAAACAATTGCAGTTTGAATTAAACAATAACTATTGATAGCTTAGAACAATGCTTTGAAAAGCTGCTTATACTTACCCATGGAAACAACTCCCTTGAGTCAAGTCAATTCCTAAGTTAAAAATGTTTTTTTTTATTATGTGAGGATTATTAGTGACTTGCATTCACCACAGAATTGTGCCAATGTGTAGCCTTCGTAAAAATATTCATGTGGTGCAAAGACTTTTAATCAAGGGGAAGTCTTTTCAAACAAAAAGTCTTCTTTTGTGATAACTGAGGGTACAATACTGTTAAAGTTGGCCTGGTAATAATGTAATTCCTGCGGTGAAATTCATTTTTGTTTAATATTTCCACAATGACTCTAATTTTTCTTTCGTCTTCTCCACTGCAATAAAAAGAGAAAAAGGAAGAGCAAAAAACAGGGGAAGTTTTATTAGGCCACTCAGAAATTTCCTCCTCAAGTAATTTTGTTCACTTTGTGTTCATTCAGCTTCTGGTTGGTGATAATTTTAACGATCCTTTTTAGCTGAAGTGCATCAAGTACTAAATTGTATATTATTGTATATTTGTTTTCATCTTGTTCATCTTGTTCACAATAGTTGGATTATTTTTCTTATAGTGTTGAAAAAAATCTTGTTTGTTAGACATTTTATTCCTTCTTAGCAGAGTTTTCAAATATTGGGAAGTCAATATGTGGATAAAATACCTAATATAGCAATAAAAGTGAAAAGTGAATATCCAATTAGTTTACCAAAGTAATAAATAAGTTAATTTAACCTGAATCAATATGATTTAATTTAATTTTATACAGAAATATATTAGCATTTTAATGGCTCTAATAAAAAGACATCTCTGTGCTTGAGATATATAGCTAAGGGACTTAACTTAACAGATGCTAATATAATGTTTAAATGTACATATTCTAAATAATAAGAGATAAACAAGGTTTCCCAATCAAAATTCCACTTTGTTTTTAATTTCTTCAACAGATTTGGTAGATGTGGAAGTCATACTAAAAGATGGTAGCTATATTTTTTTGCATTTTTTCCTTTCATAACTTAAGCCTTCCAGAGTCTTAATGCCTAACATAATTACATTCTACTTGAGCCTTTTATGATAAAGCAAAATGAAAACCCCAACAATAAATTATGCTATTAGAATTGGGCACTATCTTAGAGCACTCTGGATAGAAAACAATAATGGGACCAAGCAATGGCTAAAGGTTGGCCAACATCTCTTTTCTGAAACACACAGATACCTATAAGAATTAGGCTACCTAGTCTTACCTAAAGAAAGCTTGTTTGGTGTAGTAGTTAAGGCATCAGGCTAGAAACTATTCTAGTCCCACCTTAGGCATGAAGCCAGCTGGGTGACCTTGGGTCAGTCATTCTGTCACTCAGTCTCTTACTGAGGAAGAAGACAATAGGAAACCACTTCTGTAATCTTGCCAGGAAAACTGTAGGGACTTGTCAAGACAGTCGCCAAGAATTAAAAAAAAAAAAACTGATTCAGAGGCACAGGAAAAAAACCTTATTACCTTATTGCTCATTATTGCATTTATACACCATCTTTCCTCTGGGAGTTGAAGTTGCTCTCTTGCCATCTTTTCCCACAACATCTACCTGAGGAGTAGGCTATACTAAGAGAGAGTAACTCTTTTTTACTTGGTCCAAGTTATGTGACTGGGGGGGGGATTTAAATCTACATCTTCCCAGTCCTAGTCCTGCATCAGAACCCTACATCACTCTTCACACAGAACTCAAACCTTATTTTATTGTATAAGAGCTCATTGAGATAACAATCAATATACTCTTGTGAGCAGGATTTTTTAAAACATGGACCTTAAGATTCATATTAGAATATTATAGGACTGTTGTAACTAGTTTTGTTTAATAAAACAAAGACTAATAATATTCTATGTCACCCAAGAACAATCATAAGTATTATTACTTTAGTCAGTTCCATTATGTGCTGCCAATTTTAAAATATAATATTTTCTTGTACACATTTGTTACCCAGTGTTAACTGGTTGTTGTTTTTTTACTCCTATATACTGGATTCAACAGGACACAAAATGACATAAAATAGTAGTAATCCAGTTACTGCTATCAATATATGCAATGCTCATTTTTGCCCTCTTTTATTCCAAAATTAGATTTCATGGTAGGATTTGTTAGCTTATGGAATATTTCAGAGGGCATAAGAGCCTAGTGTTTTAGATAAGAGTTGGAATCAAGGGTTTGTCCCTTTCTTCTACTGGATTCATACTTGATTGGAGGGAATGTGATCATATCCAGTGCCAGGTCATAAGGTTGAGAGATTTTATTTTGGTTCTTCCTAATGAACTGGGTTCTATTGCTTTACTTTCTGCCATAGCCAACTCCCAAAGAGAAATTCTTTCAGCTTAGTCTACCTGCATCATGACTGTTAAGAGCATGACTACAGTACCATTGAACTGATGGAAGCACCATTCACTTATTGCTCACGTTATGTGGAGGGTTGCTTACTAACATTTATGGGATTCATTGTCTCTTTGCATCAAGTTAACCTTCTAAAATCAGTTGTTATAGAACTTCCAAGTCTTATCGCTCTTTCTGTCCAGGAAGATCTTTCAACCTTGAAGAGCAAAGGAAATTCAAGGTCTCAGTCTTTCTTCTTGCAGTTCAATGACTCACCACATGGGGCAGATCCCTGGAGCTGTTGACAGTGTTACCTCTATTTCTGCCCGTCATAATTTGGGCAGTGGAAGCATTCCTTGCCAGCACTGTCCAATGAAAGTTTCCCTCCCCCCACAAGCAAAAGTATGCAAAGTATGTAATTACAAGACAAGAGTAACCCCATACTTTCTGCTCTCGATTTCAGCTTCTACTTTCTCAGCATCACATACTCCAAACCAGCTTTCCCCAACCTAATAACTTTGAAATTGAAGCCTAAAGAATTGGGGGTGCGCACCAGGTTGTGGAATACCTGTTCTTCTCAAAGGACACATCTGTACTCATTCTCTAAATCACACACACCATGCTAACAGGATTATCAGATGTCCCCCATTTCACTGGCTGATGGATCACAAGGATGGACAGTAAAGAGAGATTCCAAACAAGGATTTTGTTTTATTTATTTGCATCCTGTCTTTATTATTTTTATAAATAACTCAAGGAGGCAAACATATCCAACACCTTCCTCCTCCTATTCCCCCCCCCCCCGCAATAACAATCCTGTGAGGTGGGCTGGGCTAAGAGACAGTGACTGGCTCAAAGTCACCCAACTAGCTTCCATGGCTAAAGTGGAACACAAACATATAGTCTCCTGCTATCTAGCTTGGTTCTTTAACCACTAGACCAACTGGCTCTCAGATTTTCATGTGAAATGAGAGATGACATATTTCATGCCTATAGTCAACTCATCCTTTGACCCAGAACCCTCCATTCTGGCTTTTGTGTGGGCTACAGTTGCTGTGCTTGTAAAAGATTTTAGTTGATCAGATATTCATGACAATTTCACAGATTATAGAACTGACCCTGGTATTGAAAACATTCACCAAGGCTGAATTATTCTGCAGTGGGTCTCTACATTCCAGGTGAAGCCTGTGACTCCAAATTCCTTTCTCTTATTGCTGTTACAGAGAGCCAGTTTGGTGCAATGGTGAAGACACCAGTCTAGAAAATGGGAGAAGATGAGTTCTATTCCAACATTAGGTACGAAGCCAGCTGGGTGACCTTGAGCCAGTCACTCAGTCTCAGCCCTAGGAAGAAGACAACAATGGCAAACCACTTCCAAAGAACCTCGCCCCCCCCCCCAAATGTAGTGACTTCTCCAGGCAGTCTCCAGGAGTAAGACTAACTCAAGGCATCAAAATAATACTACTATTAATACATGCTATTTATTAATAGATAAACGTTGCCTGTGATTATTCTGTCCTTCAACAGTCTTCCTATGCCGAACTCCAACCAGCCTTTCAGTCTTACAACAACAACAACCAGAGGAGGTAGCATAAGCTAAGAAGTAGCCTTTTGCCAAACAGGAAACCTTAGAACAGGGGTTCTCAACCTTGGCAACTTTAAGACTTGTGGACTTCAACTCCCAGAATTCCTCAGCCAGCTTTGCTGGCTGAGGAATTCTGGGAGTTGAAGTCCACAAGTCTTAAAGTTGGCAAGGTTGAGAACCCCTGCCTTAGAAAGTAGCAATAACCGAAAGCCCAGCATTTCTTTTACGGTCCAGCTTTCCACTCATGTGACCAAGCAGGGGAAAAAAAAAAAAAAGTACAGTATCGAAAGCTGAGCTAAACATTGGAGAGCACGAAGGTGAATTGCAGGCATTGCAAACACGCTAAGGGGCAACCCTGGATTTATAGACACCCACACCCTTTCTTTATCCCGTGCTAAACGTCTT
>NW_015387551.1:197243-271875 GCF_001527695.2 Protobothrops mucrosquamatus
CCCCCCCCCCGCCAAAGCTGAAGCGGAGCTGGTGTTTTTCCACTCACCAGGATGGGTGATGCTCAGCGCTCGCTCATTAGAGAGCAGACACGAGAGGTCCGGAAGAAAGCGCTTATAAATTACCGTTTCTTCCTTCCCATTGCTGTTAGTCTGCCTCGCCGCTCGCGCCGAAGCACATAGGACGGAGGCAGAGACAGCGAAGACGCTGGACAGCTACCTGGATCGGAAAGAGCAGCTGCTACAGGTAACCAAGGCGGGGTTTTCGGTCATTTTGGGGAGAGAAAGCGAGCCCGACCACCGCCGTCCTCGCCTTCTCGCCCTCCTTCCTGGCAACAAGGAACAAAGCAGGCATATGAGACATAAACACCCCCCCCCCCCCAATGTCTTTGTTATTTCCTCCTGTCCAGCACCGGAATGGGGGGGGGGGGAATCCCCAAACAAGCCTCCGGCAGGGAATGGTGCTTTTTCCTTCTCTCTCCCCCCCCCCCCGCCGTTCTTTGTGCCGGGTTCCCAAAACGACCCTTTTCCTCCATTGCCCGCGTTTGCTTCCTCGCGCCTGCCTTTCGCTCCGCGCTTTCCCCGCGCCTGGTTTCCGAGCGATTCCTTCCCCCCCACCCTTTCTTTCTCTAGTCTAGAGCATGGCGGTTGCCTTTTGTCTGCGTTTGATCAAATGTGCGGGCATGTGCACCTTTCGGGGGAAGCCGAGGGCTTTGCTCGGCTCGGTTCTCCCTCTTCGTCCTCAGCGGTCGACCTCCGGTACCTTACGTGCACTTTGAAATAACACACACACACACACACAGAGAGAGAGAGAGAGATATTTATGTGTGTGTGTGTGTACGTATAGGAAGGGTGAAGTGGCGTTAACCGCTTGTGTGGCAACGCTTTCCGTCTGATTTCGTGCGGTGGGGTGGTTTTTTTTTTTTCTTTCTTTCTTCCCCTTCTTCCCCCTTTCCTCTCTCCTCCCTTTGCATCTGGGAGCAAGTGCTGGCCTCTTCCCCCGCCGCCCTCCTCGCGCTTCTTCCTCCGCGCGACGTGCGATCGATTTCTATCGAAGCACGCGGCTCGCCTTAAAAAAAAAAAAAAGAGAGAGAGAGAGAAAGAAAGGGGAAAAAAAAAAAAAAAGCCCAGGCGGACGACGGCAACTCGAAAATATTCGAACCGCGAGCATTTGCTCCGCCGCGGCTGCCAGCGCATCTTTAATCGCTCTCTTGCGAATTCGTTCATTCATTTTTTCTGGAGGGGAGAGGCACCTGAAGAGAAGCGCCCTGGGTATTCTTAGAAACTTTGCTGGCAAGAACTGAATCTCGGACGGACTTCAGGGTAAATAAAGTGATCCTGAATTTACGTCGCTTGTTCCTGGAATCGGAAGCCAGCAGCCTTCAGGGATAAAATACCCGTTCGTATTTGATCGGATAACAAAAGGGGAAATGGACTGACTTTTGAAAGGACACTCGTCTAAATTTCCGTATAAGATCATAAAGAGGAAACAGCTTTTGCATGTCTTCTTGGATCGGCAGATGGCATGTTGGGCACATTATCATTTTTCTCTTTCTGCCTTTTCCTTAACTGGAGAGTAAAGCGATCGTTACCTATCAAACACGTTTTTGGAATTAAGGGGAGTGGGGAACGGAACTAATGCTTGGAAAACGTTTGGTTGGTTTTTTTTTTGTTTTTTTAAATGTATTACTGTTGTAGTAACACTACACACTTGGGAAGAAAACTCGGTAGAACGGCCAAATCATTACTTTTAAGAGTGCTGTTTTTTGCATTTTAAAATAGAAAAAGGTGAGATAAGTTGTGAGATAAAAAGCTAGGTATGTGGTTGAAAAAAAAAACACTTTTGTGGACAATGGCTTTTGTAATCCGGAGTTGCAGCTTGCTAACATTCTGTAATATTTTAAAATGGTGTTTTACATAAATGTATGTGTGTATATGTCTGTATTTGTATTTGAGGGAGTAAATTATCCCTATAGAAGAACTCAAAAGAGTCTTTTGGAAATATTTATCTATAGACGGTGCTTGGAAGTTTGTTATATTACAGCAGAAAAAATATTTTTACATATTTCAGATGAGATAGTCATATAGTATAATAACGCTGCCACTTGCTTAAGTTGAGTGCTAAGATCGAAATTGGTTGAGAGAAAGTCAATATTAGCAGCAGCAAACACATTTTGTCTGCTTTCTGTATTTGATTATTCTTGTATCTACTCTATAAGTATTGCTTAAAAAAACAACCTTGGCTGCCACTTCAAGTTTTCCATGACTCTTCCAGTCATAATCTATTCTGGTCCCCAAGGTCTCCCTTTTTCATTTTCCTTTGCCACCTTCTTCTAACATAATTTATCACTCAAAAGTGATATTATTTATCAGCCTTCAAAATCAGCTCTAATATTTGACATCCTATCCTCTAGGGGGCAGCAGTAGGAATAAGGCAAAGATACTGTTGTATTTTACTACAATAGAGAGAAGACAGAAAAAAATATTTTATGTGTTGGTCCTGAAATATATCATGGCATGTTCTAGCATGACACTTAAGGCAGAATGAGCTTGAGAAATCACTATGTTTTATGGATGTACTATGTTTTATGGATTTTATACATATATTTTAGGAATTTGAATAAGGAACATTACATTTATGCACTGCTGGAATGGAGATTTAGGAAGTGAACAAATGATAAGAAATATTAATCTATGAGCTGATCATGAATTTAATAGTTCTATTAGGGATAAGTTTGGTATTCAGGCTGAAAAAAATTAATATACTGAAAGGGTAACATAACTGTGTCCCCCCCCCCATGTTAGAAAAGAATATATTCATTTTTTAGCCCCACAATCTTTTTTTTAAGGGGGAGAAGAATGAGGCGAATGAAGTAGGAGTGGCCAAATAATACGATTTTAATAGTAGCACCTCTGAACATTACCAACCTAAAGTTCACAATGCAGACAAGATGTCTGATTTGATATTTTCACTTTTAATGGAGTTTCATTTTTATTAAAATGAAGTTTGGAGGATTTGATATTTTCACTTTTAATGGAGTTTCATTTTTATTAAAATGAAGTTTGGAGGATTATCAGTGGGATCCGTGAAGCAGTGTAGCAGAATTAGATGTTTATCCCTTTCCCAGTCACACCATTCTTCTTCATTATATAAGGTGTTGAAGTTTGTCCTTTGGGTAGTTGTGAGAACAATGTATGCAAATACTTTTATAAACGAGAGAATTGTCTTCCTCTTTATGAGGCAGTGAAAAGTGTCACAATGTTAGGTAAAATACTAAGATAGACTTTGTGTCATGTTCAGCAATATTGTAAATCTTAGTACTTATGCCACAGCTGGGCTATGAGAATTTGTAGCAATTTGTAGCAATTTTGAATAGGAGCTTGTTGGAATAGCTATTGAATGTAACTAAAGCCATGTCAGACTAGCATTTTCTATATTGTGTGTCTGCTGCTAGGCTATTGGCAGAATCATTCTTAGGCACTGGAAGTAGGCTATATCTCAATGAATATGCCACAATTATCTTCTACTATTTCACTCTTATGTGCATTTGTTGGATACAGTTGAAGTTGGAGTTAAGTGCAACTAAAGTTCACTAAGTAGAGAAGGCTGTTTTAGAACAATCCTGTGTCAACTTTAAACTTGACTAAACACATTCATACACACATGGTTATTAGATCATTCTAGTCTGAAAATCTCATAAGTTGGTTGGCTTGTGAATTTGAAGAAATTAGAATGATTTTCTTCTTTTGTAACACATCATTACCCTTATTTGTCTGAGTATTAAAATATTCCATATTCAAAGGATATCCATGAGGTTTTTTCCTGTCCTCTCTGTATGGCATACTACCTTTTGAAAACAGGTGGCCAACCCAATTAAGATAGAATGGTATACTTGCTGTTGAAAATCCATATGTCCACAGTATTAGAGCTCCATAAAACTGCTTGAAAGTTTGTAAACACCTGTATATATTAATCCACTAACTTTATGGTCATAATAGAAGCATCAAGCCTTCCTAATTCCTTTGTCTGAAAATTCTGCTTGTAATTTCCAACATAATTTTTAAAATATTTTTTTTCTCACTGAGATAAGACTAATGCAAATAAATCTGTAAAATTTATTTTTGACCAGCCTACCTCAGTTTGATGTCTTCCAAATGTTTTAAGAAGGCTTCTAGAAATCTTAGGCAAAATTCTTATCACAACACAGCTGGAAGACACAATCTTGGGAAGCTGTCATTGGTCTCAAGAAAATGTAAAGATGTTGCATCAATAAGGATTACTGTAATTATTATGCTTATGGAGAAAAAGATTAAGCTTATGCATAATGGATATAAATAGGGCATCTTAGTAGAAGGTTACTTTTTAATTGCATATCCTTTAGTACCGCTGATAAGTTAATATGAACATGGAAGTTTATTTTTTGTGGAGATTCTCAGTCATCCAGGTCATAGTTGTCTCAAAAGTGCTTTTTCAAAAGGTAACTGGAAAATATAAATAAACAGAAGTTTATTTTGTGGAAATGGTTTAAAATTCTGCTGTGCATGATACTCTACCCTCTAATTTAGCTTTTAAACTCATACAATAAAATACTCTGGCTATCTTGCTGACTTGGTACTTATAACTTTATGGTGACTTAATTGAGCCAGATATTGCAAAATCATGTAGCACATATCTAGGATTGCATACTTTGTTTTTTGTTTTTTTAAGAAGTAAACATTTAGGTATTTTGTTAGTTATGCAAAATAAACTCAGATTTCACATATTTTTCCTGCATCTCAAACCAAAAACCAGCAATGAGAAAGACAGAAGAAAGGAGAGGAAAGCAGCTTTAGGAGATAAGGGGAAATAAAAAAACTAGGATTAGAGTTCAAAGCCTTAAACAAGTAGTCCAGATGTGAAATTTAATACAAGCATCATGGCTACTAAATATTATTCATTTCTTGACTGTCAGGTGAAATTATTTCTCCACACTTTGTGGGAACAAATTCTCACATCATAATGCTTGCAGTAAGGAAAAAAAGATTACTAAATAATTATTTCCAATTTAACTACTAATTAATGGATTCAAAGTGACTGATTGCTACTTCAAGGAATAATGAGAACACAACTGTGTAAAGCTACTTCTGTGCTGCAAGTGCCATAAATAGGTAATAATATTTTTATCTTGTTTTTCTACTTAAAAAGCACTTAAAGCAACCCAGTATTATGTGCTATCAAGTTGTCGTCAACTTTTAACAACTACATGGATAGATTTTATGATGATCTCTTTCTAACCTGGTCCTTCAGGTCTTCCAATGGTATGCCCATCATTACTGTAACTGTCCCAGGATGGGGATAATTGTCATGGAGTTAATCTATCTACTTAGAGCTGACATCAACATATAGCACATAATCTATCAATACAATAAACCACAGTAAGAATGCATGAACATCCCCACCAGTGATTAAATGTGTATCTAAACATAAACCATTTGACTTTACATCTATGTGTTCAATGCCAGATTGCTAGCACAAAAAGGGCAAGGTTTGTTTTATGACATCGTGCCCATTATCATTTCCACTATTGTGATTACTTGGATGCCCATCTTAAGTATATGCTTGATTCTGCCTACTGTATTAATTTCATTTGGGAAGCAGCAGCAAAATCTTTTCAGAACTATTAGATGGGGAAGGCATTGGATTTGGGGATCATGTCCTCCCCTGAATTTAGAAAAGTGCTCTATTCTTTCCCTGAGTTGCTTACCATAAAACTTAAGATTTTAAAGCCTTTCATAGCATGGATCCAGGTGACTTGAGTAACCCGTCTTATCCCGATAGGACTTGCCTGCCCCATCCACACCGGCAGAAGGGGCATATTGTGGATCCTGGCAGTCAAAGAATTTCTGCTTGGTGAGGTTCAGGGGAAGAATCTTCTGTGCCAGTGGCTCCTGCCCTTTGGAATATTATTCCCTGAAATGAGATCAGCTTCCACCTTTCTGATCTTCTGCAAAAGCCTTCAGACCTGGTTCTATCAGATGGGGATCAGATGTGGGAGCATCACACTGGAGGTGATTGATTGATTAATTAAGAACTAATCCCACCTCACACACCCCATCCGGCTCCCCCCTTCCCCATCCTGTGTCCATGATCTTACTTTGATGGTATTGTCATTTTATTGGGTTAGGAATATTTATTGTTGATTATTTTAAAGTTTTTGTGCTGTAAGCTACCCAGAGTCACTTCAAAGTGAAATGGGCAGCAACTAAATTTAATCAATCAATCAATAAAATGAGGGAAAGATAATAGTTTGGCTTGGGAATCTTAAGCCTTGCCAATGCTCCATGGTTACTGTTTAGAACAAGATTGCTTGGGGTGGAAATTAATGTGTTTGTGACATCAGCAACTATTATACCAATCCCAACCCTTGAATCAGAATTCTCTGTACTCTTAAGGAATGACACAAAGAAACCTGAGACAATGCCTGCTGATGTCACCATGTACTTTTTACTGTCTATCTCACACTGTGTTAGAACAAGAGAAGAAGGAGGGAAGAGTTAGAGAGAAGAAGAGAAGAAGAAGGAGGCGGCAGGAGCATGAACTTTGGATAAAACCATAGATCAAAGGCAAGGGGCTAAACTCAAAGGGATGAAGAAAGGGGAGTGGAGTGGAAAAAGAACTGGAATAGAAAATTTAGGGCTGGATCGTTTACTCAGATAGTTCAGTTATAGCTTTAGTCATCATTCTTCATAATATTGGCATAACATTTATGTCAATTACTCAGGGATGCAAAAGCCAAAAACAGGGAGTACAGTGCCTTCATTCCTTGGAGGTGATCAGAGATATAAAGGCTTCATTCACAAATCTCCCAAGTGCTGCTTAGCTTTTGGAAAATAGGAGTGAAGGAGTTGGGTCTATTGACCTCTATACAAATTTAGAGCTAATTATTTCTGTTAATTATGCCAAGTTGTTCACAGTTCTTGAATTGTGAGCACTGTAGTAATGAACCAGTCTATTCCTATAATAAAGGTAGCATTGGAAGGATCTTTAGATCATGACGGGGATTATTCATATCATAAGAAGTTTATACTTCTCTTTAGCTTACGTGTGTGTGTGTTGGTATCTTCAATTAACAATTACAAAACATCCAGGGTTATCTTGTAAAAGCTCTGTTACAATATCGGCAATGCATTTACTACTCTTACCTCATTTATTTGTTCTCTCAATCATTCATAGGCTTAATATTATGAATTAGCTCAGAGACCTATATATAAATAAGTTATGATTCCAATTAACATTTGAGCTCATTAATAAACTTTTAATTATCCAATGATCATATGTAACTAGCTTTATAGCTGCCAGATTTATTGAGAAGGGTATGAATAGCCAGAAACATAATTCTAGGCTAGATCATAATGCAAAGTGAACTACATAAAATGGTAATAATCATGTTCTTTGTGTAGCACCTCATGATAGTTTTAAGTTTTGGTCAATTTTAGTGTTGCTATTATGGACTGCTGCTGAATTTTATTATTTAACATACATATTTGTGCGAGGAGTAAGCAATAAGCATGGTGAATATGTGAAACTATTGTAATGATGACAAGATATATGATTCTCTTCAGTAACCTGTAAGCACACAAGGTAGGAATTTTATCTTTTTGGTTATCCATTGATTGGAACTTGAATTGACAGTGTTATGAGAAGAGGACTGCAGTTTCAACTACTCTTGGTTTCAATTATTTTTAATTTATAATTAAATAATTACATTATTTTGTTTCTTAATTTATTTTATTTTTGTATGATATCCTATGTGCTCAATATTAAATGGCATTTGGAGAAATAGAAACATCTGAAAACAGTACTGTACTATGCTCACTTAAAATATAGTCAGAACATCGGCTTTAGATAAAATTTAAGGTAGCATATTGACTGAAAAATTCTGAGAATCACAATCGTGGCTCATCTTGAAGGCCTAATTTATGGAAAATGGGAATGAAGGGCAACAAATTTGTTATTCTTTCAGTATCCTTGTACCGTAACATTATTCAGTGGTTTATCTAGGTATAGGTAGTCCTTTATTTATGACTCTAATGGAGCCTGCCCACAATGGTCGTAAGTTGTGATAGTTATAAAGCTGGTTGGTCATGTGATTGACCCAATTTTACAACCTTTTACAATTGTTAAGCAAAACCATGATCATTAAATGAACACGATCATTGAGCAAACCGGTATGATTTTGCCAAAAAACCAGAAGTGCTGGTATTCAGCAAAATAGTCATAAAATGTGGATCCGTGACTGTGAGACACAGGAAATGGTTTAAAAGTGGTAGGAATAGATAGAGGCAGTGTTCAGAAATACAGGATTTTGTGCCTGCTGTTCTCATAATTTCTCAATGATCATGGGCTTTGGAAGCCATACTGGAGTAGGTAGACTCATAGGTAGTTAGCCAAACTATGGAATGAAAGAGGGCAAAGTAAAAAAGTATTTTTATTAGCCTACAGAATTCTTGAGAAATATCTGTAGACTCTGAAAAGCAATCTCTCATGCCAGTCTCTTCTCTTTCTGGTAACCTTTTAATTTTTCTGTCTTAATCCTCTAGAATTTGTAATGTAGGAGGGGTGGATTTGAAGAGGTATTTGTTCCACAGACCAAACGTGAAGATAATTTATTCAAATCAGACCCCTGACAAGAAACTTTTGCTGTTTCACTCACAGATCTTAGTAAACTAGAAAGAAGCTATAAAAATGTCAGCATTTAACTTTTAAGTAATACAGCATTTAACTTTTAAGTAATAACTTTTAAGTAATACAGCATTTAACTTTTAAGTAATCCTCGACTTACGACTACAATTGAGCCCAAAATTTCTGTTGTTAAGTGAGGCAGATGTTAAGTGAATTTTTCCTCATTTTTACGACCTTTCTTGCCACAGTTGTTAAGTGAATCACTGCAGTTGTTAAGTTAGTAACAGGATTGTTAAGTGAATCTGTTTTCCCCATTGACTTTGCTTGTCAGAAGGACGCAGAAGAGGATCATGTGACACGGGGACACTGTACCTGTTATAAATATGAATCAGTTGCCAAGTGTTTGATTTTTAATGTGACCATGGGGATGCTGCAACAGTTGTAAATGTGAAAAATGATCATAAGTCTGAAGGCAGGACAAGAAACAAGGGATGGAAGGAAACTAATCAAAGAGAGAAGCAACCTAGAACTAAGGAGAAACTTCCTGACAGTTAGAACAATTAACCAATGGAACAACCTGCCTCCAGAAGCGGTGAATGCTCCAACACTGGAAGTTTTTAAGAAGAGACTGGACAGCCATTTGTCCGAAATGGTGTAGGGTTTCCTGCCTGAGCAGGGGGTTGGACTAGAAGACCTCCAAGGTCCCTTCCAAATTATTATTATTATTATTATTTATTTATTTATTTATTTATTTATTTATTTATTTATTTTTCAGTGCCAATGTAACTTCAAACAGTCACTAAATGAATGTTTGTAAGTCAAGGACTACCTGTACCTTGAGCAGGAGATAAAAGCCAAACTGTGTGCAAACTCATAGCACCAGGCAGTTGGTGCTATGAGAAAACTCTTAACACTAAAGAGACTCTATCAAATAGATATTTCTAGATGAAATGGATGAATTGGTTTAGAATAAGGTAGCTTCCACTAATCTTGATCTTTCAGTTCTAGAAAAAAGCTTGTAAAAAACAAAGGTCACAGAAAGCAAGGGGAAAAAAAGTCTTCTATCATGTTAGGTAGAACAGTATTGGAAATAAAGATTTCATCTTGAAATCAACCTAATTTTGAGACGGTTTTCCAGAATTTCATGCTGGCATATTACATTAATGTAGGACATTAGAGAAAAAATATGGTTTTACAGTCTTTAGCTCTAGCTGTTTATTAAAATGCTACTTAACTTATGCCCAAATGGTCTTCATTTGTTTCCCCCCATTTGCATCATTATTTTTCTTTGCTTTGCTTTGCTTTGCTTTATCCTTTTCTGTTCTGTTCTGTTCTGTTTTGTTTTATTTTATTTTTTTTCTTTTTCTGAAACAGGAAGAGAAAATCCTTTCTGGAGATACTCCTTTTCATGTAAGTGTTTTTATGCTTGTTAATAAAAACATTGTAACATTAGCAATATAATCTTAAATATTCAGACTCCAGACTCCAGACGTTTATCATCTGCTCATAGAAAGATAATAAAATCCATATCCCCAATCTACACATCTATGATATAGAGCTGAAACAGTATTTTCAGATCTCTTAGCACTCTTTGCCCAGTCAAAGTCTAGTCATTTACATGCCGATGTACCTAGATTGAGTCATAATCAGAAAGTGGCTGCAGATCACTCATATCTTGCACATAATTTCCACAACATTCCCCAGTTTTTGAGTCTGTAGATAGCCAGCTTACCAGACCTCATATTAACAAGCCGGTGTGTGTTTCTTGCCTAAAGGTACAGTCCAGTATACCCCATTTATATGTTTGGAGGACCCAGTATACTTTATAAGAAACTTATTTCTGAACCAACATGATAAGGTTGTGCTGAAATCCTAAATATACTTACTTCAGTGGAACGTAATCCTGAATAAACTTTCTTATGATTGCACCACAAGTTACTATTCAATGGTAATAGAACAAATCAGCCTAGAATTTCCTGCTTCCAGTCTTTGGCTAAAATGTGCTTTATTTTTTTAAGTTCTACTCTATTTGCAAAGTTCCTATATGGATAAGACTTCAAGTAATACTCCACAGCTCCTTCTATAATTTATCATGTTATATAATGTATATATCAACATTTAGCAGCCTCCCTAAATAGATACACCCAGTAAACTATAGTCAGCCTGTTGATTCACAGTTAACAGGGCATCACAATGTAGCTAATGTCAAGCAAGCTGAAGTAGGACCTCGTGTTGTGTATACAGGTAATGTTCTCACCACAAGGTTGTGCTAGAGAGCGGTTCAGTGGCTTATTTTGCATTGCACCTAGAGAAAACAAAACACCAAGCTGTGGTAAACATAAATTTATTTAAGGCATTTTCTCTTGATCTTCAGATGAAAAAGCTCTCCAAATGACCCTATTGATAAACAGAACAAGTTGTCTTTGACTTGTGGCTTGGAATATAAAAGATATGACAAAAAAATCAATGTGGGATGCCAGAAAGGAGTTAACACACTTGTTTGCCAGTTTTGGCTTAGTTGTACATTTTGACAAGTTGTGAAGCGTTTTCTTCATGGGAACCTATATATGTGTAGGTGAACCCATGGAATTTTGCCGTTCCCCTTGAACAATTACAACTAATAAGTTCATATACATCTTGGGAATGATTTTTGCATTCAAACTAAAAGCCATGTGTTTGGAAATGCATCATGTGTACTTCAGTCATGGAAAGATTTCCCTTAAGTTTAAATATATTTCTTTGATAAAGGTAAATTGGCTTTGGAAAATAAAATTATGACAGCAATTGTGGTATAGAGGCTCTTGTTTTATATCATATTCTGTATGTGCACCGTACATAACCTAATGGAAGCTCAGATACAATTTTGTTGCTTTTCATTTTCTTTAATTAATTCATTAGCAAGAATGGTAACTTATATTTCCATAACAGATTGTTCAAAAAGCTTCTCAGTAACAAGGGTCTTTGCTTTTGTGGCGCTAAAGTTTTACTTGACTTAAGAATAAAAGCAACTTGTAGAGTGCACACTTATGTTTAATTGTTACTGTGCTGGCTACTACCAGTGTTTGCAGAAATGTATTTGCAAACTTCCTTCAACCTGACAGTATGTTTGGGTTTTGGAGATTCCTGCAATGGGAGAAAAGTAGTAAGGGAGAGCGTTCTCCTTTTTCAGGAGCTTTCATCATTCTTACATTATTGATTATGCATTTATTATTCATAATTATAAAATGTCCATACAATGTATTCTCTAGGTATTATACAAAATAAAATGTTATAATACAAAAATGAGGTTTTCTTCCCTGGCTCTGCTCTGTCATACCATAGATTAAATGTACACCTAGACCACTGTTAGCCAAACTACAGAACTGGATGACAGAAGCTGGTTTATGCTCTTCTCTACTGCTCTGGTTTTCCATCCACTGCCATTTTCTGAGAATGTGCAGAGGCAGCTTCTGCCTTCATTTGACACCACTTCAAGGGAGTTTCCACACAGAGATAGTGTGCAAAGCCCTAGTGTGTAATGTGCAGTATGCAAAGCAACCATTAAACAATTAGTGATAGTACTGAACGAAGGGGGGAGGGGTTAAAAGCTAAAATAGTGCATCTCTACCATTTTGCACCATTTCCCTTAATATAAGTGAGAGGACTATTTTTCTCTCTCAGTAGCACTGATCTCATAATATAAAATTGGAAAGTAATCTTGCTCCCTATCATGGAGTTTTTAACGAAGATGTTGGCACTTACAAATGCAGGAACAGAGGGGAAGGGTCTCTGTATTTTTTCATTTTGTTTCATTAGCTTGTGGAATGACCTAAAAAGGCTTCCATACAAACCCACTAGTTTTTGAACAGGCTGCAGTGGAGAAACAAGCTCTCCTATAATTCAGATCCAACTTTATCAGCCTTACTATGCAGTAGTTCTGGATAATAGAGGCCACAAAGCAGAGATATGAGGAGGAGAGGACAGTATACTGTATGCCAGCTTCTGTACCCAAAGCTTGTGGTACATTCTCACCGAACCAGTGCATTATTAGGACTGTCTCTATACATTGGTGAAAGAGAAGTGTCCTCCCTCATTCAAGATAGGTTAATCACAATTCCTAGTTGGTCTGGAAAGTGAACTGGCTGATTTTCTCAGTATCCTTAGTAAGAACTTTAGAATGTAGATAATTAACGTCACACAGTGTGCACAATCTGTTCTTTCTAGTATGATAGATGATAGGGTGTGTACATAAGTGAATTTTCTTGAATTTAACCTGGATTTGCTTCCTTAGATCACACTGCCACTGAAGAAGCATGGAAAGGGCAAATCCAATGTTACTGAGCATAATAGTTTTTTTTTATACTTCCTCCTCTCACCTTCCTGGAGCACATACTGTTTAATTAGACTAATTTAGAGTAGGTTGAGAAACAGAAACATTTAGCCAAAGGAGGCAGTGATAAATTCATTTCATATGCCTTGTATTTAATAACATCAACATAATAAGAGTAGCTTAGCAATTCAAGAAAACCAGTTGCAAAGTTAAAATAGAAACATAGTCCCTAGGTCCACGCTTGATGTACCGATTCAGACTGGGCATGGCTTCTTCCAATTATTAACTAAGATTCAGAGGCAGAGTTTTAAAATTATTGAAATCCTCATAGGGTCTGCTCTCAAATGGAAGGGTATTATATATGAGTATGCCAAGTAACAAAGCTGGCAGGAAAAAGAAAAGTTGTAAATCTACCTTTCTGCTTTCCATGAGGTCCTTGAGAGATGCAGAAATATTGTGCTGGCTTTTCTTAATATCTTTTATACACATACGCATTCTCATCATCACAAAGCTGGGACTACAGGCTTCTATAGTTTCATATGTTTGCTGCCTTCAAACCACCTTGGAAATGGTCAATATAGGAGATGGAAACTTCAGTTTTAGGAATATTTATATAGTTGTCCATTCACAAGCAAGTGATTCTGGGTGATGTACAACGTATCTGAAACGGAGTACATGTCTAGCAGTCATATATTGCTAAGCTTTATTCTCCTCTTGAGGTTCTTCAATTTAGCAGGCAGAATACATTAGCAGCTTTCAAGCATTTGCAAGTTGCAGTACATTAGTTTAAAAATTCCCAGAATCCTTGACCAGGAGATAAAATTCTAGTGATCAAAAACAGACTATATTTCAGTAAAAAAAAATTTTTTTTTTGCACTTGTTCTCACATGAAAACCCATCCTCGTGGAACTGTAGGGTTCCATGGAATATAATTTTAGCCCTGGAATAGGTCATCTTTATATTTAAAAGAATCATAGTACAGTAGCCTTGAAGAACCCTACATCGCAAATGGCATATTTTTTTTAATCTAATCTGCAGACCTACAAGGATTCTTCAATCTCCAAGGCAGGATGCCTTTGATATGTAAAGGTTACATAAGCCAAAAGACCCAGTTCACTTAAGGAAATCAATTGAAGAAAGCTATCACAAGCAAGTCTCAAGTATTTATTCCATATCAGCCTATTATATTAAAATGGATATGCATTAAAATGCACATCAAAAACACTACACCTCACCTATTTGCATTTAGATGCACATGTTAGAAGCACAACTTAGTAAGCATTTCATTGAAAGCAGTGAAGGGCAGATATTCTACACAGAGGTCTGGATGTACATGCAGTTAATAACAGTAATTGGTGAATCAGAAGTAATGCATCAGCAAACAAGAAAACAGTATAAAGATTCAATTTATGCAGTCCATATATGAATAATCTTTGGACTGCAAACAATATAGTACTTCAAAATTATTGCTGTGGTACCTTGCAGTAATGAAAATCAAATTGGAAATTCCAATGGTTAGTTCTGTATATGTGCACAACCTATATAGGGTAATATTTCACATAGATATTTCTTCCTACTCATAGTCTCTTCAATATAAATGACATAGTTCTTTGGCTCCTTTTAACTGCTATGGCATACATTTTTAATAAAAAAATGAGTTTGAAAAATTACATAAGGATATCGTCAACCTTTAGGCTTGTTAAAATGTTTATGTTTCATACCATAACTTGAGAAAATATAGAGCTTATATATATTATTTATTTATTAAACTTATATGTTGCTATCCTCACCATCAAAGTGACTCTGGGCATTTTGTTTTGTAATAATTAATTTTAAGAAAGCTCTGTATCCTTATTAATCTTCAATTGGGGATCCAGGAATACTGAAGACTTTAGCTCCCAACAGAAATAGGTTTTCCCAGACTAGAGACCTCAGGATTGCATTTTTTAATAAGAAGAGTCGCATCAGAGTTAGTCCTGGAGTGCAGTATTTCTTAATGTGCAACTCCATAGGGGGGGGAAGTTGATTGCTCATTGTCATCACCGATATTACTTTAATTGCAATGCTCAGAAGGATCCATCTTTCTGTGTTCATTTGCTGCAATATATACTACCAACATTCATTACTTTCTATCAGTGTCTTACCCTATGGAGGAACCAGCCCTGCCCATCCACATTGAGGAGGGGATAGACGTTCTGACTGGTGAGTGCAGCTAAGGTGGGGTGCTTGTGAAATTGGGGGAGGCATGCTGATGCAGAGAGCTTGAGACCTTGTTTGTGTTATGTATTTGGGAAATTTAGGAATGTTTTCCATAAACATTTTAAGTAGTTTTCTGGTTTTTTTTCCAAAATGGTGCTGTATTGGCAGGAGCAGTTCTCAGTTCTTCAGTTCTCAGAAATGTTTCACGGTGACCAATCTTCCACTATGATCACACTACACACTGATCTGTCATTACCTACCCTTGCAGACTCTCATAATTTTACTGTCTGTATAAAGAATATAGCCATTTTTGTTATTCAAATATACAGAGATAGAGTGCAATAGAAAGGCATCCAGACAAATGGCTATGTTGATTTGGAGACTAACTTGTTTTGAATTGCTTGCTCACACCTCTTAAAAACATATTTGCATGGTAACATATTTTTCTTGGGCAAACCTTAAGAAATTAGAAACTTTTTTTGTTCTCTTTTCTGAGGAATTAACATTAAAAACCCAAAATTATTATTTTTTTTTAAAAAAGTACAAAAATGAAGACACAACTCTATTAACCAAAGGCGGAGATTCAGATTATCCAAGCAAGCAAATATTCCCCCTGCTAGAGGGATCTAGTGTAGCCAAAGAGGACATTTGGAGGGTACTACTTGCAACACGTATTAATATGCAGATAGGACCAGATCTGTGGATAACAGCACTGTTAGCACAAAGTTGGTGCAATAGATCTCTTTTCCACCCTTAGATCTATCTGAAACTGTCCTCAAGAGCAGGGTTTTTCAGCCTTTTCACAGATTGTACCACTTTTAGGATATGGCAATATTTGAGTACCACCAGTCGCCTAGCAAGGTGTCAAAAATTTGATCACCCCCCCAAAAAAGGAAAAAAGTGATAAAGTACAGGTAGTCCTTGACTTATAACAGTTTGCTTAGTGACTGTTCAAAGTTACAATGGCACTGAAAAAAGTGACTTATGGCCATTTTTCACACTTATGACCATTGCAGCATCCCCGATTTACATTCAGATGCTTGGCAACCAATTCATATCTACGATGGTCACAGTGATCCCTTTTGCAACCTTCTCACAAGCAAGGTCAATGAGGAAACCAGATTGACTTAAGAACTGTGTTACTAATTTAACAACTGCAGTGATTCAATTGACAAATGTGGCAAGAAAAGTCATAAAATGGGACAAAACTCCTTTAACAAATTTCTCACTTAGCAACATAACTTTTGGGCTCAATTGTGGTTGTAGGTTGAGGACTATCTGTACACCCAGTTACCATACTTTTAATGAGAAACCTTGTGCCTGTTTCTCTGACATTAATTTTTGCACTGTTCTATCCCCTTCTCTCCTGGTTGACTCAAAGAAGCCTCTCCTCTTCTCTGTCTCTCTTTCTCCAACCCCTTCTCTTTCCCCGTCATCTGTTTTTTCTCTCCCTTTCCCTCCAAAACCTCCTTCTTTTATATCCTTTCCTCTCTCCCCCTCCTCCTCCTCCTCTTCTGTTTGGTATAGCTATAGCTGACTCTTTTCCCCAAGGCTGCGCGTTTCTCCTTCTCTGTCCCCTTCTCTTTCCCCATCGGGTTTTTTCTCTCCCTTTCCCTTCAAAACCTCCTTTTATATCCTCTCCTCTCTCCTCTCTCCCCCTCCTCCTCCTTTTCTCTTCGGTGTAGCTGCAACTGACTCCTTTCCCCAGCGCTGTGCGCTGCTTCCGGAAGCGCCAATCAGCTAGAGCCCCATGTGGATCCTGGGTGCTCAGCAGAGCCCCGGCAACACCGCAATTCCAGCTGACTCTCTTACAGGCCTGTGCGGCATTACTGTTGCTTCAGTTCATCCCCGCGTTACACTTTTACACTTTTTTTAACAAGTGCTTTTCAACCTGTCGTATGTGTACCACCTGGCAGGTGCCAAAGTACCACCAGTGGTACACCGTACCACGGGTTGAAAAGCACTGCTCAAGAGCATACTGTTCTTGTTCTAGAATAAACAACTCAATTGTTCTGAATTCCATAATTAAAAACATAGTATTTTTGAGGGGGGGGGGTAAATGACCTATTTCATTATTTGGAGATTTATTTCAATATTTAGTTATCTATATTTTAATCCAGATACCTCTTCAAAGTATTTCATAGAATACACTCAAAAATAGTTTTATTTCTGATACCTGCCTAAATTGTTTTATGCTTTAATGTTTTCTTATTTCCTGCCAAAATTAATGCTTATAAATGATTTTTAAAGTAGAAAAGTGCTCTTTCAGTCCATCTAGTTTTTGTGATGGAAATTCAAACTATTATCTTTAGCCATGTGATAAAAATGAGAAATTCATTTATATGCCCTAGATTATTTTATCATTTACCTTAGAATCTGAGACTTAGAACGTAGAATTTCATATGAACAGACACTGTATGACTCTTATTTAGCTTAATAGTGAAATAACAGTCTTTTTATCCTTTCTTCACAAGAAAACATTGCAAATCTTTGATATTTCTTATAGATTTCTATACACAACTAAGAAATCTGGAAGATTTTAATTCATGATATAGTTACATTTGATATGTATTTTATATTTCTTGTCTATATTGTTTTGGTATTACTTGTTTTAGTATTTTTCATTCCAAACAGTTAGAAGCTAGTTTTACTGTAATCATATAATTTTATACAGATTCGTATTAATTTTTCCTATAAGAATACGATCAAAATATGCATATTTTTCCTTTTAAATGTGAATTGAGAGTACTTTGGCTTGCTGGAAAGCAACAGGAAACCCCCAAAAACTGTTTATTTCATATAGCTAACTGACTCCTATTCCTCTTCTTCTGCCTTTCTTTCAAGCTCCATATTATGCAAGAAAATTGGTTTATTTGTACGTGCATAAAATAAAGTGTCTAAGATTTTAATTTTAGTTTTTTGTTTATATAAAATTTTGCTTGGCTAATGCAGCTCTTACTCCTACTGTATAACAAAATACTTAAGAAACTATAAGTATTTCCATTTCCTGATAATGTCATTCTCAGGTACATAGCAGTGGGATTTTGTACAATCTTTTGCTTTGTGTACCTTTGAAATTAACTGTAATGTGTCTGCATGCTTACTGAGTGCAAATTGCCTGTGTGCGATTAACACAAACTAAATATAATGATGGCAAAATCATTCTGAACTCAGCTGGAACTGGAAAAAGAAAAATTGAAATAATATTCATTAAGATTAATCTTAGTAATGTTTCCAACATTGTTGAAAATGAAGGATAAGTTGCCCTTTTAAAAACACAGCAAGCCGAAATAACTGCATATTTTTTTACTTCATCAAAAAACAAAAACTTTATCAGTTATCTAATATTTCCTGTTACCATTCTGAAATATAAAGCATTTTTTTTTTAAAAAAAAACTGGCCTTTTATTTGTTGTCAAAAGTTTTATTAGGTATATTGTTCTAAAGATTGTTCCTGATAGTGAGAACAATCAATGGGACAGTTTGCCTCCAGATGTTTTGAGTGCTCCTTCACTGGAGGTTTTCAAAAAGAGACTGGATAGCCATTTGTCTTGAGTGGTATAAGGTCTTCTGCTGGAGCAGGGGGTTGGATATAAGATATCCAAGGTTCCTTCCAACCCTATTATTCTATGTTATTCTATTGTTTTAGTATTTTAAGGTACAGAGAATTATATAGAAAAATTTAAATTCTTAGGAATTAAGGAAAATCTGGTTTTAATTGTAAGATCATGAGTAAGATCATGAGTAGTTTAAGAGCGCAAGAAAGATGATATGGGGACTTGAGACATCCAGTAAAAAAAAAAAAAAAAGGCTGGAGCAACCTAAGATGGTCAGTTCTAAAGAAGAGAAGGCCTGGGGAGACATGATGGCCACATTCAAGTATGCACAGAGAAGCTATAGGGAAGAAGTTCAGGAACTATTTTCCAAGCCATAAAAACAAGAGCATTTTCATATAAGTTTCCCCTCCCTAGATTTTGTTTAAATATAAAGAAGAACTTGATGGTAAGATATATACTTCAGGAGATGACTAGGGGGTGGGTGGGTCTGAGGGCAGGGTCAAACACGTTATCAGTCTGGAGTCCTAAACTCTAAAGAGACCTAACTCCAGGCCCCTTGATGTCTGTTGACTCTTACTTAGTGCCTATTTGCCTTGACTGTTACTAGATCAGATTCTTGTAGAGCAGTGGCTCCCAAACTTTTCTACACCCCGCACCCCTAGAACACTTCTGATATATTCTCGCACCCCTTGCAAAAGTTCAAAATAACGGCAACAAACTATGCATATACACTATAATTTTGAAAACCCAAGTTTTTGCACCCCCTGGAATATCGAATCGTACCCCCAGGGGGGTGCAAGCACCCGTGGTTGGGAACCCCTGTTGTAGAGGTTGCATGGAATAAACTTGCACTGCTTTTGAACTCTATCCTGGTTCTTCGTTTCTTGTGCCTGTGATATACAGTGGAAATATCTTTCTATGAATGTTATGGCCTCTCCATCTCTGGAGAGATTAAGAAGTGGCTGAAGAGCTACTGATTGTGAATACCTTTTTTCTTCTACATTGTAGAATATTGAATTAGACAATCTTCATGGTCTCTTTTAATTTTATAATTCTGTGAATGTATGAAGGATTATTATTTGGTGATTAAAAAAATATCTGCATCAATGAAATCCACCAGGCAATTTAGAGTTAAATTGCATACCACATAAAATATGCAGGTTTAGTTGCCCCTGTGATTTGCATTTAGAAGAGGAAGCTTAAGTTGTTTCTCCTGTGCATTGAAGTACTATGTGTGAATTCTGTAAAACAAGATTAAACTTCCCCTTCCGTTTTGCAGTCTTAATTTGGACTGGTATACTTTGTACTTCCTTTAGAAAAATCAATGGGACAAGGATAGTTTATTGGATGCTGATTGTTTGAGAACTCCAGGCATTTTACAAAAGTGCAGTTAATTAGCTACCTGGAATAATTTAGTTAGCCAAGTTGCATAGGAACAGAGAGATAATGGGCAAGACTAGAAATAAGAAGATTAGATTCGGAATTGGCCTGGATACAACAGACAAGTTGGGAAATTGTGCTCATTCCTATCTTTCTTTCCATAGGCATAGGTCAGGGGTAGGCAACCTTGGCTCTTTTATGACTCGTGGACTTCAATTCCCAGAATTCCTGAGCCAGTGCTGGCTCAGGAATTCTGGGAGTTGAAGTCCACGAGTCATAAAAGAGCCAAGGTTGCCTATCCCTGGCATAGGTGTTTGTTTTTTTTTAATATTTTCGTTTATACAAACTTAATTTGTAATTTAAACGTTTGTTTTTAGATTGCTGTCTGAGAATTTGTGCTGCAGCATAGAGTTCTCAATTTTGTATCAGAAATAATGATGTAATTTAAAAGAAGTGGGTAAGTGGTGATCCTTTTTTGTAAATAATTGTCAGTTATTAAGTTTTTAGTAAGCTCACTCCAGGGATTGTTAATTGAAGCCTGAAGACAGTTTGTGGTCATTTAAATGTGGTCATTTAAGAACTGACAGTTCTTGTATTTAACAGAGCCATCATATTCTTAGAGTAATTCTTGTAGATTTAACAACTACTTAATATATAGCTTCACCTATGGAAAGCTGTTTTTAGGAAATACTAGCTGAGCAGGATTGTTGATGTTACCTATTCAGGTGATGAAATGTCTGCAAGCAAACAATGAAGTTCAGAGAGCATCAAAGACTCCATAGTTCAATCCTGAGCTACAGATATTCTCTTTTATTGGAGTACTGGCTCCATTCAGACAACCTTATATGAATGAACCTTCTAGTAGTATTGCAGCTTCTGCTCCTTCTTTCACAAGTGGTTTTGTTGGTGTGTCAGCCTGTAAGTTTATGTGAATAATTCTCATGCTCATAAATTCCCTTGCCACCAGGCCCATAAACATATTTTAGGTACAGTTTGGAATTTTGTCCAAAAGTGATCTAAGACTTGTCTTCTTTTGTAAGTTATATTTAGAAATAATCACAGTTTATGGCTTTAGTGTCATGATAAACTGCAATCGAAGTAAAACTTTTCATTCTCCTTGTGATTGTGTCAGAAGAGAAAAGGGTAGGATAGGATAGAGCAAGTATATAGGAATCTCTTCATATATTGCTAAAGTATAATATCTAAGTTCTATGGAGATTCTCAGTCATCCAGATCATGGTTGTCCCAAAGGTGCTTTTTCAAGAGGCAACTGGACTTGCTTGTTTTTCTTTGAAGATGTTTTGCTTCTCATCCAAGAAGCTTCTTCAGCTCCGTTCCCCACCATCCAATCAGAGCTGAAGAAGTTTCTTGGATAAGAAGTGAAATGTCTTCAGAAAACAAAACAAAACAAAAACCAGGAAAGTCCACTTGCTTCTTGAAAAAGTACCTGTAGGACATAGAATATCTAAGGAGCTTATTTATTTCTTCAATTAAACAAAATAGCAACAACAAAAACCCAATGTGTAGCCTTCTAGGTTCAAATCTGAATCTAGAGGATTGATTGTGATCCCTCACTAGCTTTTAGTTAATTCTCATTAATAATGCTATTTCTAATGTTTTAAAAATAGAAGCTAATTCAAATATATAATTTGAATTCAATTCTTTATGGAATTGAAAAATATTAATTAAAGTGAGATTTGGAAGGAATTTGAAATATTATATAAGGAGGAGGATATAGGTTTTCTATGCATGGGTTCTAGGATTTTAGGATTTTGTAAACCACTTAGAAAAAGTGTTTTGATGCATCTTTTTAAAACCACTGTTCAGAATATGAAGTTACCATGTTCTTTATAAGTGTTCATTTTGCCATTTTTGAGAATATATATATATGTACAGAGAGCACTGTAGTTAGGATTATTGCCAAAGAAAAGCCAATCTCTTGGACTGGTCATGCAATCTTATTGACTTCTTTTAGTTTAGTGAAAAATAGCTCAGAATCAGTTGAGGTAATATTGGGAAAATCCTGTTGAACAGGACACTTCTTGTCCATATCATAACTGATAGTTTACTACAGTATACTTAGGGAATGGTTTATAAATAGAAATGGTGACCTATTACAAAAAATGTTTGCCAATAAAGACAATGCCTTAATGAAGTTGTGTCTGGGAAGCCAAAGACCCAGTAGTAAACTGTAATAGTTTCATCAATGTAATATAATTGAACAACTTGGTTAATGATTGTGAATTTGATGGAACTGATTTGGATCATCGTCAATAAAATAGCATTCATTTAAGGCCTAGAGTTTTTGGGGGTTTTTTTGTGTGTAATTTTGGGAGGAACTTTCCTTTGGCTGCATTCATATTGTTTCTTGCTATAAATAGCAGCTTTGGCTCATTGTTCAACTATCTTAAATATTTGAGCCAAGCTCTTGTTTTTTGAAGGGAAAGCAGACATATGTCTCCTAGAAATTGGCATGTTTTTCAGAAGCGGAACTATTCAGTTATTTTATTATTCAAGAATGTAAGTTGCTTCTTATCAACTGATAAAATGGCTGTAGTTTATATTTGCAAAATGCCTTCCAACTCTATATCAGACTGTTGATTCTTATCTATAAAAAGTAATTATAGCTTTAATCAGTAAAATAAAATTGCAGGAAATCAAACACAAATCATGCGAATGCTCAGCACAATGCCTTTTGTTAAACACTGGGGTTTTTTTGTTTTTTTATATTTTTTGAGACTTCTCTTCAATCTTTTATCTTCCTTGGTATTTCCTTCAATTGGTAGTGTCCATGTCTGGGGCATAGAATCACTTCTAAAATATGTGCAAAAAAAACAAGAGTTTTAATAGGCCAATATGAAAATAATCTAAAATTATAAAGCAGGCTCATTTCATCCCCTGTAAACTATTTAGGGATTATCAGGATCGTGAACTAGAAAATCAACATTTTTTGTAAAAACAAAACAAAACTAGGCATTTGAAAACTAGGAGTCTTTTAAAATTTGAATCTTTTTAAGTAAATAAAGAGATCACATAATTATCTCAAATAACCTCTGTCTAGTTTTTAAGCAGTACTTCCATTTCATGATATCTGAAATAATATGTTCCTTTATAAAAGAAGCTATTAATGTTTGGTTAACTGTTCTCTTATTACTGAGTCAGAAACAACTCAGACAATCTCACTTCTACTTAATTTAACTTGGTAACTTAGAGTAGATGTATTGTTTTGTGTTTATTAATCACAGTTCTCCTCTTCTTTTGGCTTGCTCTCATTCCCAACCATAGTTTCAGATCTCTACTATGCCGACCTGATCTGTTTACCACTCAGAAAACATAAAATTAAATCCAGACATCCAATACAACAATGCAAACTATGCCTTTATAGTGACATATACAATAGATCAAATAATCTTCCTAGTTTCCATAAGTTAGATAAAAATGAAAGGTGTTTTTGCTAATGAAACTAGTGTGGAAAGATAAAAAGGCTTAAAGTATTACTACTTTAAGCACTGGCTTTGAACAAGGCAATTTCTTTTATTATTAGGATTAGGTTTAAATGCTCTATTTTAATGGTTTTTATTTTTATACTAATGGATTACTTTATTAAATTATATTAATTAAAATAAAATGCTCTATTTTAAAAGGTCTTTAAACCCTTTCGCCCTCCAGCATTCTGTCATATGTAGCTCCAGTCCCAATTGTGATTCTAAGTCAGGGAGTGCTTGTATATATATTTGCAGAACATTTCTGTGCTAAAAGAAAATCAATCTGACACAAACGGTGAGAGTGAATTAACTCTTGTGCCTTCAAATGTGCACAAGTATGTCTTCGAAAAGGAGCTAATTTTATACTGTCAAAAACATTTTCACATATTCTTCTGTAATTCAAAGCAAATTCAAAGCATGCTTCTCACAGATAATATTTCACTATGTGGCTCATTACTACCAAAAGTCTACTTTGATGAAATCTTGTTTTTTAAATCAGTGGTATTATATTACCAATGATAAATATAGCATATTAAACTGAAAGCAGTCTTTATAAGCTAGGATTATTTTTGAAAGTTTAGTATACTTTAGATTTGGTATTAAGCAAGTCTTCTCATTGACATGCCATTAATTAATAACCATTGCTGTAGGAATGAATGCAGTTTTAGGGTGCATCAGAGGAATTCCAATCTTTTAAAAACAATTTAGATGAAATGCTAAAAGAATAATGGAATGAGGCAACTCTATAATTCAGAAAGACTTATTTATGACTAGATAAACAGGCCCAGGATAAACACAGGAGAGGTAGGAGAATTGCTATTTTATATTTATATTACTAGGATTAAGCATTTTATTTGACAAACACTTATTAAAAGCCATTCTGTTGGAAATCTTTACAGTATCTTTTTTTTTTTTTAAGTACAATTTCAGGCAAGGAACAACTACTGACACTGTGAAAAGAAAGAAATGATGTAATCGTGGCGATGAGCAACTCCAATTTACCTGATAAATTAGGCTAATATATTAATATGAACATAAAACTGCTCAAGGGGATTTGTTGGATGTCCGAAAGAATAACTCCTAGCAGTAGTAGGTCATGAACTGCTTAACTTTCACAAGTAGCTTTCATGTTCCTTCCAGACAAAAGGAGAGATGAGACTTACTACTGATTTCAGTCTCCGCAAATAAAGTGCCATCATGATAGGTTAACGCTTCCTTTAGCACAGTAATGACCGCCTACCCAGAATGTTCAGGAACCTGGCATGCTAACCTCATATTATGAAAAAAAAAGTTTCCTTGTACCTGTTAAAGGAAGGAGACATTCTTGTACTGTGCTTTCAAGTTTGCAGATTCATGCATTACTAATCATTAGTTGCATCTCTCTTGTGCACGTATTGATTTTCTGGGAACCTTGGCTTGGTTACTGACTTCGCATAGGTGCTTTCCAACAAGTTGCATAAGCAGAGGGACCTGTTGTGCAAGGTCTGTTAAATAAGTCGGTTTATATCCCTTATATTGTAATTTTGATCTTTCTAGAAAACAAAACCATGGCAACAAAGGAGAAGCTGCAGTGTTTGAAAGATTTTCACAAGGATATCCTTAAACCTTCCCCTGGCAAGAGCCCTGGGACCCGGCCTGAGGATGAGGCAGAGGGCAAGCCACCACAACGGGAAAAATGGGCCAGCAAGATTGATTTTCTGTTGTCCGTAGCTGGAGGGTTTATTGGATTAGGCAATGTCTGGCGATTTCCGTATCTCTGCTATAAAAATGGCGGAGGTGAGTATTCTTATTGTGCTCATAATTAGTTACTGGTCTGAATGGTTATTTTGCTAAGTCATAAAATCTTCCTAATCACCTTTCTGTTTTTTTCCCTCTACAGGTGCATTTCTCATACCTTATTTCATTTTTCTGTTTGGGGGAGGTCTTCCTGTATTCTTTCTGGAAGTGGCCCTAGGACAATATACCTCTGAAGGAGGAATTACATGCTGGGAAAAGATCTGCCCTATTTTCTCTGGTTGGTTATTTATCTTCTACTTCCTTAATTCATAGGATGCTATGAGGTTCTGTTAGAGTGTTAGGTTAACACAGAAAAGAAGTGTATGTGGGAGGATGGGATGCTAGGCAAAAGCCTTGGTTTTTAATAGCAGAGGGGATTTATCTGAAATTCTTCACCCATTAATTTCCTTTCATCCATGTGAAAGGCTGTCACATGCATTTCAGGATGAAATAGAATAGCGGTGGTAGAACAATTGGTCCAAGGACAAATCCTGTTTGAGACTTGAAATAAAAATCACTTTAAATAAAAATTTAAAGTCATTCTGAAAGGAATTGAAATCTCATCAAAAGCAGGATACTTATACCAATAATGCAATTTGATGGATTTTTTTTCCAACCAAACTTTGCCCTATAGTGTATGACCTTTTGTATAGTTAAGCATTCTTACAACAATAGTAACATGTTTAATTATTTATTTGTATTCCATTTTGTTCCTGTTTAATTGACAACAAAATGGCCTTAAATAGAAATCTAAAACATTGCCTTCTTTTAATTCTGTCCCCACTCTGTCTCTTCTTTCTTTCTTTCTTTCTTTCTTTCTTTCTTTCTTTCTTTCTTTCTTTCTTTCTTTCTTTCTTTCTTTCTTTCTTTCTTTCTTTCTTTCTTTCTTTCTTTCTTTCTCTCTCCCTCCCTCCCTCCCTCCCTCCCTCCCTCCCTTCAGACGTCCAAATTTAGGCATTTGCCCCCCAAAGATAAAGAATTTGAACAGTTACCATGATGATGACAACATAAATTATTGCAGAGCTGTAATAATTTACAGAGACTGTAGATTAGACCAGATTTTTCCCCCTCTTTTGGTCTCCCACAGTGCTTACTTGAATCAAAATCCATTGAAAATTACTAAGACATCATGTCAAGTATGTGAGGTTAAGATCAGAAAGGCTTAGTCCCAGTGATACATCATTAGCTGCTTGTATGACATTTTGAGTAATAGCTCACATGACCTTATCTACCAATGAACCTGTGTTTGAAAAACAAACAGAGTGGTTGTCAGGCACTGATAACAGAGTTAAACTTTTATCTCTTAGTAGCCATGAGAATTTTGCAAAAAATATTCAAGGAAAGAAGAGAAAAGATGCATAGATTGTGGTGTTCTGCTTGCTGGCTTTATCTTCAGGTCTTTTTATATCTGACACAATGTGTAGCTTTTCCTCAAGAACATTGCTGTTAATGCTGTTTAGGAATGCTGTCTCTTTACAACTCTCCATTCCTAACGTAGACTTTATTCCACTTCCTTAAACAATGTAAAAATTGAAGACTATTGCCTTAATAGTTCAGGCATATGATAGGAGCTAAACTAGCAAGGGGAAAAAATGTTTATATGGTGATATGAATTGTTTCATACATTTTCTTTCTTTTTTTAAAAAAACAGGAATAGGTTATGCTTCCGTAGTGATTGTGACTCTCTTGAATGTATACTACATCGTCATCCTGGCTTGGGGATTGTACTATCTATTCCAGTCATTTTCGCACACTCTGCCATGGGCTCATTGTGGGCAAGAATGGAATACAGAAAACTGTGTGGAAGACACCCTCAGGAAGAACAAAACACTGTGGCTGTCACTCAATGTCACTGACTTCACATCTCCTGTCACAGAGTTTTGGGAGTAAGCAAGTTTACTTGTTATTGTTTTACAGCAAAGAGGCACAGATTATAAATTGCAAGAGACACAAATATATTAGGAAGCATGTGGTATTACTTAATCTTGTATGGGTGCACGAGGTGTAACTATTTAGACATTGCTAACTCATAGGTGAAGCAGTGGTGGATAGCATCAGTAGTAAAGCATGTTGGAAGATGTCATTCAACAACATTTGGAGGATAACTCATGTAATATCCAGGAGAGTGTTTTTCCCCCCTGAAGCCAGGTAGAATCTAAAACAAACTCCTTTTCTATTTCAGTGCCCATACATGCACATTATGTTTCAAAAGCCTAAAGATTAATATTTTTTTCTATTTTCTATATCATACATGAATGTGTGAACAAATTCAGTAAAATAAAGGTGAAGTCTGCATAGTTAGTGTTCCTTTCTAAGCCTCCTGTATTAGAATAGAACAGAATGAAAAATAGAACAGACTAGACTTTTTTCTAAGACTACCATAATACATTAGATAATCCTTAAACATCATGGCCCATAGTAGGGCAGAGTTTACATAAAACGTAGGCATGTTTAAGGACCCAGAGTTGTCTTTTGTGGTCTACTGGATTATGTAAGCAAAGTAAGTCAGAATGCCTGGGGAATTTAGAGAGGAGATGGGGCATCAGTTTTCCAGATAAGTGGCCAATTTGTATTTTGTGAACTAGTTGGGACAGGCTGCATAATAAATTGACCTACATCTAGAATCTTTTTCTTCAAAATTAAGTTCCCTTACTCTAACCCCAATGGGAAAGAACAGTTCAAGAAAAGCCATTGGCGAGTAATTTCCTGGAAATGACTTTTGTCCATGTGGAATCAAAACTATCTTCTGTAATTAAAGGGAGTGAATCCAGCTGGCATATTTAATAATTTCAGCCAAAAAGTAAAGATACTAATCTAAAGGCCAGATTCAATTCTAATGATGGCTGCTTCTTGCCAAAGCACCATATTTGGAGTATAGTGAGGAACCTGGAAAATATTTCTCAAACATTTGACTGGACTTGCCCTCTCATTTATATGGCCCAAATTAGTTTTTAGTTATCAGCTTTGGGTTTTACATGTAGGAAGCTAATTCAAGGCTACTTTTTGCATGTCACCTTTTGTTGTGCTAAGCCTTTGTTTATTTGAAACCAGGATGATCATTAGAAGCAACAGTGTTTTCAGGAGAAAGTTAAAACCAGCAGGGTGGCAAGCCAAGTTTTGTAATGCAAGTCCAGTCCCATGTGCTGCCCAGAGTTGCTTCCCAAACCCATCCTGGTATGAAAAATGTGAGGGCCACTGGTGTAATTCACAATATACCCACTTTGAACCCATGGATGGTATTTCATCTAGAGGACCACTAGATGGCAGCAAAACAAAGTTGGACTAGAACTCCCAGTCTCCTGATTTCTAGACTGGTTCCTTAACCACTGGACAATCACAGTGAACCAGTCTAGAAATCAGGAGACTGGGAGTTCTAGTCCAACTTTGTTTTTGCTGCCATCTAGTGGTCCTCTAGATGAAATACCATCCATGGGCTCAAAGTGGGTATATTGTGAATTACACCAGTGGCCCCCACAACATTTTTCATACCAGGATGGGTTTGGGAAAAACAATTTTTACATGGACTGGCAGAGATGGGTGGAGGATGGTTTCACATACTATCTATATCCCATGAATGTGCAGATGAAACCACGCTTGCTTGCTCAACCCAGTTCCTAACAGGCTGTGGACCAAAACTGGTCCGTGGATTCTGGGGTTGGGGACACCTGAATTGCACTATTGATGACCAGGATAGACATGAATTACAGAAAATCATTGATTTGTTCTGTTATAATAATAAGAGTTAACAAAATACTTTACCTTTTGCGTCAATTGAAATCTTCAGTAAAACTATAACTTCATATGAATGCATACTTATCAATTAATCTGTATATTTGTACTCTTTTTAAAGCTACAGTTAATTTACATAATTAATTTACATTGAAGAATAATTGTGCCCTTACAGATATGTAAAGTCTTCTCTTATTTGTTATTAACTCACTTGAAGTTTGTACATTCAGGAGATAATAATTCCATTTTATTAATAACATAATACTGAATGTTGTTGATGTTTGTATAGTAGAATTTAGGTGAGTTAGATTTATTGAAAAACTCACTTTTACATGCTAAGTGATGTAAATCATTGTAGCATTGATTATGCATCAGAGGCATAATAATTATAGTTTAGTATAACTAATGGCTTTTGCAAATTTCATGCTTGTTTGAGCATAAGTCATAAGGGATAAGCAAATGGGGCTTCATTTGTATAGATTCCTCTTGGGATTATATCATGTGATTATGTGCTTTAGTTTCTTAGTTATTTATTCTACTGTTTCTGGTTATAAGCGTAGTATTGAAAAGATAAGAATGAGAAGAATATTGGTAAACTAAAGCTTGCACTGTTCACATAGTCAATCCAGGTTTTAAGAGTTTCATAATTAAAATTTATGGATTATTAAATATTGTGAGTTCATCACATGCTTCAGACATCCATCTAATAAACCAAAAGAAAACTAAAAAAAATCTGATCTTGAAAGCAGCCGTAATTTTTTTTTTTAAAAAATGTCTTTGTATTTTTCTTCTCTTCAGAGCAATTTTTGCACAAAACCAGTTTAAGATAATTACTTCAGGGTTAATTAGAGTTGTAACTCAAGGACTACTTGTATATAAAGTTCATATATCCTAGAGAAGAGTGGTATTAAAAAGTACAAATGTATATTAAGATGCAATTGGGTATAAAAATACAATTTATAGCAAGAACAGAAGAGATCAATGCCATCACCATTACCACCATATTTGTCTATCAAAGTCCAGCTTTTGAGCAAAGCCGATGTTTGGTGATATATCTGTTGTCTTTTGTTTCTTTTAATCCTCCAGGCGGAATGTTCTGAAGTTGTCTTCAGGAATTGATGAACCTGGTGTTATCAAATGGGACCTGGCTCTTTGTCTTTTCCTTGTCTGGGTGATTTGTTTCTTTTGCATTTGGAAAGGTGTGAAGTCAACCGGGAAAGTAAGTTCCTGCTGCATTTCTGACAGGCGATAATGATTTTTTAAAAGAAAGATTAGCTTTGCTTAATTAAAGGCTTGACATGGTGTTTTCTTTAAGTAACGGGTTCATGTAACTCTAAAACATCATCATCTTGAGAGAATTCTAATATAGCACTAAAGAGTGAATTTTGAGCCAAACACTTTAGCTGCTAAGCAGTATGTTCAGAAACTAATTTTAAACCTGAAGCAAATTTGGAACCTAAAATTCCCAACGTTGCCTAAGCAAGGGCTATGGTTCAACTGTTTGAAACCTTTCAAGGATATTTCTAGTTTATTGCAGAGATTGGGAATGCAGTTTCTTATAGGAGCTCATAACTTTTTCAAAGTGCTTTCTAGAAGTCTTAACTTTTAATTCCCCCCCCATTCCTTTTAACATTTATTAATCAAATTTGTATAGCCACCTATCTCACAAAAAGCAACTCTGTTTTTATTCTAAAAGGACATCTTTTATAATCATGTATTAAAAGGATAATTGTACTTTTGCAAGAGAAAACATTACCAGATGGTAATTAGTTAATAGCTAGGTCTCTTTTTATCCTAAAAATATGCAAAAGAATGAAGTACAAAAATCTAGTTAAATTACCCAAGAATGCTTTAATATGCTGTCTTAATTTAAGCAGGGATCCCAGCATTTCATAAAAATACTTGCTAAAAATATTTATCTTATGTTTATCTCAGTAATCTTTTGTGTTTAAATGAATTAGCTTGGCAATAGAATTGACTAATACAATGAATGTAATTTTTTTTCTCGAGTACAAGCCTCAATTCATCTTACTTCATGGTAGATATGTATAGAATTGCATTTCTGATGTCCAAAAATATAACAAAGGTGAAAGAAATGTGATTACCATTAAATATCTATGGAGAATCTCAGTCGTCCAGTTCATAATTGTCTCAAATGGCAGCTGGACTGTTTTTTCCTTGAGAAAGAAGAAGACATTTTGCTTCTCATCTGAGAAGCTTCATTGGTTACCATGACTACCATTAACCACCCTATCTATAGACTATGGTGATTTATCTAACTGTATATATTAACAATGGGGAGGAATAATAAAATAAAATTTATCCATATGTTTATTAAATTTTTATGCTGTACATTTCCCCTATAAGGTGGCTCTGAATGACTTTTAATACCATTAAAAAATAAGATTAAGTGAAAGTTTTCTTTAAAAAATCGGGATGAACTTTTTGTATGATGATGCTTACAAATTAAATTCCTATAATATTTTGAAACAGAAAACAATGAAATTATATAAACATGTTGTATTTAGAGGTCAAACTGTCTGCAGGCTTGTTAGGTGCAGCAGGTATTGGTATCTGTCTGTTAATCTCATGAGGTTTATTTATGAGGCAGGGAGACAAACCTCGAGCTTTTATCTGGCTAAACCAGTTCCATGAAACAGAAGTATATTAAAGTATATTAAACTGAATAGCACAACTGTAATTACCAAATGGCATAATATGACCTTATTAAAAGAATAAAGGAAATTTGCTTTAAAAAGCCAATTTGAAATTAACTTCAAATTGTATGGGTTAATAAAGATTTCCAAAGCCAGGCTTGTACTTAATATTTTGCACTCTCTAGTCAGGAAGACACAAAAGTGCCAACTGGTGGGATTCTTCTTGGGTGATTAGTTACCTGTGGCTTTATGTCAAAACATTCTCAATGAATGATGCCATTGAAAGAGTTTCCTAGAAATCTACATATAATTGACTGCCACATCTCAGTTCTGATTTTGATTACGTGCCATCAAGTCCTTGTTGACTCCCCCCTCCCCCAAAAAAACCCCTGGTCCTTCAGCTCTTCCAATAGTAATTGTTCGTAGCTGTCCTACTGTAACTGAGTCAGTAGTGAATTCTTATTTGTTGTGGTTTATTTGAACCTTCAGACCTGTATAACAACACCAACAATAATATACCACAACTATAAACTTAAATTTCATATTTATACAAATAAAAGAGTTTTTGCTATTTTTGCTATTTTACTTTTTATTACCAGGTTGTGTACATAACAGCAACATTTCCATTCATCATGCTTTTTGTACTCTTAATCCGTGGTGTCACTTTACCTGGAGCTGCAGAGGGCATCAAATTTTATCTTTACCCTAACATCACTCGTCTGTCCGATCCAATGGTGAGTTGCTAAAAATAGGAGATACTGCTAATTTCTTCCCTATGCTCTGGAACAAAATGTAAGGAGGGCAATGGGTTCATTCTGAAGATTTACTGATTACTTAACCAATCTATACTTAACTGAAGTTTTCTACTGTGGTTCACTTTTCCATTTTATTTGTCAAAAAAAGCTATTTTTAATATGTTAATGTATTTTCCATGTGTGTATATCTTTTTGTATCAAAAGGATTCTGAGGCTTGTAGACTCTATCCAAATATAGCATCTCAGCTTTTTTGTTGGTATTAGGCTGTGGACAAGGTAAGGGAAATAATTTGCTTCAGTCTTTAGTTAAATTCATGGAGCAGCAGAATGAATGGTAAGAAGCACTTGTGAGTATTTGCAACTGTCCACTTAGAGGGATGCTCTCTGGGAGGGTAGGTAAAGACCATATTATAACTACAGTGGGAAATTTTTTAAAAAATATAAATGCTTGGAAACAGTTTTTCCCCCCTAATGTACAGGAACCTAGATTGATTGTTTTTGTTTTACTATGTATGGACCTTTTCAACTCCTTACAGATTGCATGTTAAAAATGTGTTGTAGGCAGCCAGAAGATCTGTTTCCTAAATCTAGGGAAATGCAAACCTGTCTATTCAAAAGAAAAAAAAATGAAAGCATGAAACAAGCAGAATCAAATTTAAGGATGCAAAGCAGCCTAAATGTTACAAGGCAAATGGAAATGCCATTGGGTACTATCCATCTCTAGTGCTTTTGCAGCGTACTGAAGTTACGTAAGAAACCGCAAGGGTTCCTAAAAACGCTGCTGCCTCTCTCTCCCTTTTAAAGGCTTGGGGCAATTCTGTATCAGTTTTGAATATCTGATTCTACATGGCTGCAGTAAGACAAACATCAAGGGAGAAATATAATCCTTTTAAAAGTATGGAGTCTATGAAATGCTAACCTGTTTTCAAATTTTGTTTTTTATAAATGTTCTTCTATTTCTGTTTTGTTCTTTGTTCTTGTCTGCAAATGTGGGACTTTTTATTTATGTATATAAACTTATGCTCTTCTTTAAACTCTTTCCGCTTTGAGTTCATTTTCACACAATAATGTTGTAATATGCCACCAATCAACTTTGGTCAATGCAGTATGGTTATGTTGTTAGCAACTGCTGGTCTTATTGAATCAATACTTTTATGATAATGTTATTTTCAAAAGAAAAAAAGATTATGGGTTGCCTAATAGCTAGTAGCTAAAACTAATACCAAACACCATCTTCTGAGCTTGTTGTTTTTCATGTTTTCCTTAGGTCTGGATAGATGCTGGCACACAGATCTTCTTCTCCTATGCAATCTGCTTAGGTGCAATGACTTCCTTGGGGAGCTACAATAAATACAAATACAACTGTTACAGGCAAGTTTCCTACCAAAGGGGATTAGTCTGTTAGCTAATTGATGTGTAAGGAACCATGGGTTCAAATTTTTCTTTAATTAATTTCCTCCATGACATATGTGTGACATAGGGACTGTTTGCTGCTGGGATGCCTGAACAGTGGTACCAGTTTTGTGTCTGGCTTCGCAATTTTTTCCGTCCTGGGCTTCATGGCACAAGAGCAAGGGGTGGACATTGCTGATGTGGCAGAGTCAGGTACGATGGTATTGGTGGCAGTGATGGTGGGCACTGCCATCCAGTGTGTGAGCAAAGTTCGACAAGCTAAATCATCCCAAAACTCAAAGGAGAAAAAGATTAAAAATAAAAGGTATTTCAGCAAACAAAGTAATGATTTATTTCAGTGAGCAGTACAGTTGGAAATGCACTTTTAAAAATGTGCAGAAATACAATACGGACTTTGAACGCTCAGGACTAAATCAGAATTACAGGAAATGTCAATACTTTATCAAGAGTAGACCCTTTGGGGTTTACTCTGCCTTAGCTTCAATGAATTCTCTAATAGGCATCAGTCTACAATCTTCATGGACTCACCATTTTATTCTAAACTACGCTAGAAAATCTGAGTTGTGGCTTTTGGAAGTGCAGCTTATATATTTTTACACAAAACATTGATGGAATTGATGAAGTTTGTAACAAAGTGGCTCAAAATACGAGTGAGAGGGAAACGATAATCTTCCCTGTCACACCTCACCTGGACTTCCAGTATGTGAAATTAGATTAGCCAGTCCGTCTTCCCCAGTTACACTACTGTATCTATGTGTCTAAGGCAATGTGCCATGCATATTTCCAGATGTGGAAGTCATACAGAGATTTTTTTTTCTTTTGATTTGTGTTTGTAAAATATTTTAAAGCTAAGCCTTTTGTTTTCTGAAAGGATAGGTCCCAGCTTATTTCTTTTGAACAAAGCATGCAAATTTTTTGGGACTTCCCTAGTGCACTTGCACAGTTGACATTAAGACATGCTGGGCCAGATGCTCAGTTTATTACAAGTCTATACAATCTACTGAAATCTATAGTGCTAAGACTCGCTGACAGCAATTCAGGCACATGAGTAACTGGTAAAAAGTGTCTTTCAGAATTGGAGAGATTTTTATTGACCATCATGGTTACTGCCCAAGTTATGTATTTTATTTATCTGCCTGTTACGGATTTGCAAGAGTCTTAATTGCTTAAAAAGGTATAAATGTGAATCAGCCATTTAAAGGCTGCATCTAATATCTAACATAATGTACAGCTAAACTGCCAGGAAAAAAGTTTCCGGGGCATGTACTGTGTGGAAAGCAATTCCATACTGTGTTGTGTAACAAATTGGTTCATCATCCTGTGCCATGTCATTGGTGAAGGAATGGCAGTAAGAATTGTATACTTAATTCAAATTTGTATTTCTGCTGTAATTATATATATATATTTCTTAGGGCTCTTCGTGTTTTGAAAACGGTTCGGGCCTAGCACAGCACTTCTCTGCTCTGTCTTAAAGCTGCCTGACCTTTCTCAGGGTTCCTCATGAGAGATGCTGCTGTTGCTGCTGCTGCTTAGAGAAGCCACTTCATTAAAAGAAATGGAATGCATCCTCAAGGAGGGTCATGTTTTCTCCCCAAGCTGGCACCAAAGTCAGGCTGCTTTAATGAATAATAAAGAAGTGGTGCACACCTCTGATATTCAGTCCTGGAGAATGTGGGAGCTTGCTGTGGCTGTTAATGTACTTTAATCTTCAATACAATACAAAGCTAGGTTTACTTAACTCTATTGATTTCAGTTAGTTTATACATTCTTAAGGCAGCAGTCCTGTGCAGTCTAACCCGGGACTAAGCCATTCTGGACACAGTAAGACTTAATTCTGAGTAAGCATGCATATAGGATTATGCTGTGACTCTGGAATGGCAGCCTCTGTTTCTGAAATTTTGCATGCCTTATTCAACCATCCCACTGAAAATAATTTCTATGAAGGAGTACCAAGGCTATATTGATAATAACTATGTTAAATGAGGCCATTAGTTTCAATGGAACTTAGTGTTAGAACAGGATTTCAACTAAAACAGCTTAATGAAAGAATACACTCTAGAATAAATAAGTGAATAATAAAATTTAATAACCTTATGTGAGAACTGGGTCATCTTAGTTATGAATCCAGGGTACTAGAACTCTTTGGCTCTAAGATGTATAGATGGAATGTCAATTTTTTAAAAGGATTTTGTCAAACTGCGCATTTGTTGGATCACAGAAGAAAATAATGACCATTTGTGATCTTTCATCCAGCAGAATATTTATGATTACCTTAACAATGCATAATGCAAGCAGGATTGGGCCCCAAAGTTTCAATCTAAAGAAAGTGAATTGAATCTCTTTCTATTAGAATCAATGGGATAGCTGTAGTTAGTTTAAGGCTTATTAATTTAACTGAGGAAATTGCCGTTAATATATTCTAGGCAGTAGATTTTTAGCATATTTTTGCAAAATATATATTTGGTTAAACTGAACGGAAAATAGAAGGCGGCAAAAGCATACCTGGTGATGGCCAGGTACTAATTCATAGGGCATAATTTCCAGTTTAAAATATGGAAGAAAAGCAAAAGAACAATAAATAGAAATATCTTAGTCCAATTTAAACAAAAAGCTTGCATGTAAAGTGTTGGTACAGTATTTTCCCATTATGGCCAAAGTATCAGTGTTAAATAAATGCAAGCATATTTCAACTCTTTATTGTACCTGAATTAAAGGGCCCCAATATAAAATGATAATTATCTCACATAACTATTAGAGAATTGTGGCTGTTTGGGGCTTTTATTGAATAATCCACAGAGAAAGCAATAAAAAATATACTATTGACTTTGCTGTTAATAATCTTACTTGAAGGACAGTTTTTCAGATAGTATTTGTTGCTTTGTATCCTAAGCAAATAATACTCACTGACTATGTTAGATCTCTGCAAATGGGTTTATTATTGTTGTATTGAGAGAACTTTGGCAGACAATTGTAACCAAGGATGGATTCTATTTGGAATATTCTCCCAAGCCATTACTGTCTTCTAATTTAGAAGCTGTTACATTATTTCCTTTGTTTCTATATTTAAACACAGTATTTTGTGATATTAATAGAATTCTGGAGTTTTACACAACTTCAGGATCTGGCCTTCTCTGGCATAAATCCTAGAAACTACTATTAGGGTTTTGTTTGTCCAAGGAAAAGGTTGTGCATAAATAACCCAAGAGAAAATTAAGAGCTGAAGCTTTTTTTTTTCTCCTTAAAGATCATAGAAATTAGTCATGCAATAATTATATCTCAATTTAGTTCATAAGCTCTCTTTGTGAACGAAGCGTGCTGGGTTCTGCGCTTTTTTTTTCCATTTACCTTTTTTAGATTGGAGCTGTTATAGCTATGCATGCTTCTTTGTCAGATAGAATGAATTCCTTTCTGGAATCTTGAGTTGGGTTTGGGTTTATCTGAATGGAATCGGCCAATTTATGAGGAGCGAGGGGAGGTTTTCGTTCAGAAATGAATTAAGTACTTACTACATTGTCTCCCTTTCCCCCCTTCCTTTCTCTCTCTCTTTATTCCTCTAGGTCCAGGTCTGGCCTTCATTGCTTATCCAAAAGCTGTGTCCATGATGCCACTGCCAACTTTTTGGGCTATTCTTTTCTTTGTTATGCTTCTGTTGCTTGGCCTGGACAGCCAGGTGAGTAAGTGGTAGTAAATGTAATATTTATGGCTTTTTAATAGGAAAAACTGTACATAAACATAATTATTATTACATTTTTTTGCTCTGAAGTGTTGATCCAAAGAAGAATCGCTTGTCTTTCTTCCTATTAAGATTAATCAAGAAAGGTGACAATGTTATTCATTTAACTGTCTCTTATCGTGAAATTTCAGCATAGGTTTTATAATAGGAATCCTCAAAACCTCTTGAAATGGGAGGCACTAGTGGAATTCTGAGAAATTTTTTTGGGGGGGTGATTACAAAATGACTATAGGCAGATGCACAAAATGCCTGCTACAAGGCACATCAGTTAATTTCCAAATGCTTACATGGGGTGGGGGGGGCGCAAAACCAGTTACAAAATACTGGTTTAATATAAAGGTGCTTACTATCCTCTCTAGTTTTTGCCTCTGCTTAGAGGAAGCATATTGGCATGTCTTTATTTACCTCTTTTAACTCTACTTATTTCTGCCCTTTGTTGGGAAAATTGATTTAGCTTCAAAACAAAGTGTTAAAGCTATAAATAATAACATTGGAAATATGATACTGGAAGCTGAAACTATTTTACTATTTCCTTCCTTCCTCCCTCCGTCCCTCCCTCCCTCTCACCCTCTCATTCATATTAATGCATATAAATATAATTAAAATAATCTAAACTTTAGAAAAAGACACAGAAGGTGTCAAATCCAACAGGGTGTCACACTGGGGATTCTACCTCCACAACATAGATTTTATTACTGCATATTTTGTAATGTATACCCCTATTTATTTCTAAAAAAGATACTTTTATAAAACTATTAAAGGATAGACTAAGCCTTAGTTCATTCCTGCCTTTATGTATTTTGCTTCTTAAAATGTTTAGGTAAATCCAATGAAATGGGAATAAAATTCAGAGTAAAAATGGAGGCGTGCCCAGGTTGCTCTTTCTTCTCGTAGCCATATAATTCAAAGGCCTTGATATATGTGAATCGGCGTTTCCATATGCACTGGATATTTTTGCCTGTCCTCAACAATATGTTTTCTGGGAGACTGACTTCTCAAGGCTTTTTTATGTAACACAAAGAAATCTGTTAATAATCTCCAGACTATTACAAGTCGCACAGCTGTCCTAGGATTTTAGAGAGGTCGTCTTTGAAATGGTTTAAGATTTTAAGCCAACAAACTCCTAATTGTTATTTGGGAAAATAGTTAAAATGTTGCATTAATCTACTAGCCTGGGGCAGAAACTTTACTGAATTCAAAACCTCTCATATGGTGGAGATTAGAAGAATTTCCCCTCTGGTTGTTGTTTACTTAATCTCATAATTTGGCAAAGCATTTCATTTGTTCTAAATGGTTCTTGGGGGTTTAATCTTTGAATGCCAGTGAGTGACTTTTAATCACTTCCAAATTGAATGTTCAGACATCCTCAGAGCTGTGGTTCTGCAACCAAGTACTTATGTAAATTAAAGGTTGCCTGGTAATGTTCAGTCATTTCAGTTCAGGCTCACTGTGTCAAATAATTAAAGCTAATTGGAGCACTTAATGTTTTGTTTGCTTTTGGAGCCATGTCAAGCTGGATTTTGGAATGCTACAGCAGCTTAGGAACAAGCTGGATACAGTTACATGGCAGGAGAAAAAGAAAAGTCAGAATTTCTTAAGGGCTAAGATCCCAGATTTCTAAGGATTATTAAGAAGCCATACAAAGCCAAACGTTGATTGGCTGTAGAAGCAAATATGAAATTAAGGACAATAAGGGAATATGCTCACTCTAATAAAATAATAGACAAAAATGCAAGTTATGGAAGAATGTCAGCTCACAGAAGCATTTTAGAACTGCCTCTGTGATATTTGCTTACTTTTTAAAAAAATGTAATACTAAACTTCTCTCTGTAAAGTGTGATTTATTATTAAATTACTTACATGAATAGAACCATTTACTAAAAAAAAGAATCACACAAATCTCTATTGGGTTCTTTTTACTCAATATACAAAGATAGTTTATTTTTACTAACTGAACCACAAAACAAGACAAAAGCTAAAAGATTACAGATTTTAAAAGGGAATGAGTTTTCTTTAAAAAAAAGGGATTGTATACATGCTTGCATGTGTATTTATATCGGGTGAGCATTTTGAGCACCTATATTCCATACTTCTACCTAGTGCTAAATTTTATTTTTCTAATAATGGCTTTTGTTATTATTTCCCATCTTGCTTTGTTTTTATATTAATATATCATAGCTCTATTTTATTAAACATTAATATAGTTAGAAGAGTAGAACAACTAGAAATATCTTAAGGTTTTAATAGGTTTGGATTTACAAAGAGTGTATATATGAAGTGTTTGTACAGCTAGTCCTCTATTTATAACCACTTGTTTAGTGACCATTCAAAGTTACAACACTGAAAAAAGTGACTTTTGACCCTTTTTTCACATTCTTGACCATTGCAACATCCCCATGGCCGTGTGATCAAAATTCAGACATTTGGCAACTGGCATGCATTTATGATGTTTGCAGTGTCCTGGGGTCATATGATCACCTTTTACAAACTTCTGACAAGCAAAGTCAATGTGGAAGCCAGATTCACTTAACAACTGCAGTGATTCACTTAACAACTGTGGCAAGAAAGGTCATAAAATGGGGGCAAAACTCATTTAACAACTGTCTTGTTTAGCAATGGAAATTTTAGGCTCAATTGTGTTTGTAAGTAGCCCTAAAATTTTCCCTTAATTTAACAACTCATCATGATTTATATTATATTTTTAGCAGGGAAAATGGAAGCCAGCTTTCTTAAATGTACAGTTGAAAGGGCCAGATGAAAATAAGGGAGATTTTCATAGGACTTCTTCTCTGAGGATGTCTGATTCATGCTAGAAGGAAATGAGAGGATAGAAATATTTTTCTGTTAAGAAATTATGAAAACCCACTGTCATGCAGACACTACATGGAAAACAGTTTATCAAGTTCCTTCCAAGAATTACTCGGTTTTTCCCTGGAGAGTCTACAAACAGACCTATCTCTTTACTATCTTATTTCTCCTTTTGTTCATAAGTTTTATGCTTGCAGTAACTGAACTCGCATCTAATTAGGAGGTGAAAGGGAAAACAGTAATCCCACGAAGAGCTTATTATCAGCTCCAGTCTTGAATATTGAAACACAGTATATACAGTGCTATGTTAATAAATAGTGAATACTAACTTTTTTTACAAGAGATATATTTTTACACAAGAATAAAATAATACATTGCATTACCCCATTCATTTTTTATTCTCCCCTACAGTTTGTTGAAGTTGAAGGGCAGATCACATCGTTAGTTGATCTGTACCCATCCTTCCTAAGGAAGGGTTACCGACGGGAAATCTTCATCGCTATAATCTGTTTCCTCAGCTATCTTCTGGGACTAGCTATGGTGACTGAAGTAAGTAATTGGCTGTTGTTGCTTTTCTTCTTCTTTTTTTCTATTCAAAGAAGTTACAATACAAGGCGTCATCCTAGTGTAATGGTAAAACAAGTGCTTTGCATAGGGAAGCTCCCAGGAGATGCTCCTTGCCATCTTTATTTAAAACAATTAGGTGTTGTGAAACACATATTCTGCCGGAAAAACCTGGAAAACTTCTGCCCAAATAAACAAGAGAGAGAGAGAGAGAATGCTTCAAAGAATTACTCTGCAAACAATTTAAGCCCCTCTGTATGGTCTTCTAAATTTAGCACATGTTCCAGCCTAGATTCATGACGATTCAAACTTTATAATATTACTCTGCTATGATGAAGCATTGTATTTCTGCAAAACTGTGCTCAACTGGGCAATATGCTACATTCTTGTGTGTGAGATAAGACAGATATGAAAAGAAGCTAATTAAACGTAAAACGTGGAAAACGATGGCTCTCTCATATTCAGAATGTTGTAACTAGGCATTCTCGATAATGCCATGCATGAAAGAAAATAACATGATTTAGGAAAAGAGTTCCACCATCCTTATATTGGGCAACTCTTGGTGAGTTTTACCTAAGTATTATATTCAAGACTTCAGTTGTCTTCAAGACTCAGTTCCTTCCTTCCATCATGTTTCTATAAATGGTGCCCTAAAAAAAAAACCACACAGTTTAAGCAGCAGTATTAGAATGGTGTTAGTCAAGTGGCTTAATTTTATTTAGTCATTGTCTCTTTCAAAATGCCTTCTAGAATAAGGAAAGAGTGCAGGTTTTAGGAAACACATGAGTGTATACTTTTTGATGTCCAAAGAGTTGACTGGTAATTGTATTTGCTGGCAGGAAATTTTGAGAATAGTGATTTAAAGATATGTCACTTACAATGAATGTTTCTTGTGTATCTTTGTGTTGGTATATTAATACCCATCGGGGTTCATTTTTTGTCCTTTTTCAGGGTGGCATGTATGTGTTTCAACTCTTTGACTACTATGCAGCTAGTGGTGTATGCCTTTTGTGGGTCGCATTCTTTGAATGCATTGCTGTAGCCTGGGTTTATGGTAAGTTGGAAATTAAGTTCTGATCTGACCATTTCCCCACAGCAGCATTGAAAGCTACAGGGATCTTGCAACACTGTAATATATTTATTAGAGTCAAACAGAATTAGAGGACAGAGAGATGAAACCTTACAGGCCAAGGAAGGAATTTATTACATGGCTTCTCTGCATAGTGGGGATTCAGCCAAGTACTTCAAAATTCTTGGAAAACATTCTCACTTGACCTCCAAGAACTGAGTTCATTGCTTTCCTCTTTCTTGTAATGCTTCATTTTAAGGCTGTAAAAGTCCGCCTCGCCTCCTGAAGTCATAAAAGGACAGATTTTAGGGGCCAAGAACTACAGTATTTTTCCCCCTATTGCTTTTATCTGCTTGGTACAAAGAACAAAACCTCTATAGAACAATTTAAGTAGCAATGCCGTAAACACTGGCTGTACGATGCCATCATTTTTATTTCACAATATCAGGTTAGTTGTATCAACTGCACAAGGAGATAAATAAAGGAAGCCCTTTCCAAATTTAAGAACACCAAAGCTCAGGAGAACAAAGGTATAGAAGACAAAAGCAAAAGAATAAAGGCTTTCACGGAGCTTTTCACACTCCCAACACAGTAAATGCATTTCTCCTTGAAAATCTAGCATAGCTGTAGAGCATACTGTACATAGGCAGAATATGCAGAGTAATACAATTCCTTTCTTCTGTGTTGAAACTCTAGGCGCTGACAATTTTTACGATGCCATTGAAGATATGATTGGTTACAGGCCTGGTCCTTGGATGAAATGGAGTTGGATTTTAATCACACCAATTCTCTGCGTGGTAAGGATGGACATGTCTTTGCCTAAACTTGATTTAGAATATTTTTGTGAGTCTAATTAGCTTTTTGCTCCTTGCATTATCTGAAAAGAAATAAGATTGAATAGATACAGTGTTTAATGAGTAATGTGTCTAATGTGTAAGCTCTTCATTGATTACAAGATTTTTACTGACCTGTAACTGGCTTCTATAGCTGACATGTTACCTTTATCATTAAAGGAGCAATTTTGAGGTGAAAGATGGGTTCATCTAGCATTTTGAAAACATGTAGCTAATAGCATCCATACTGAATGTTTGTGTGGGCATTGTTTAATTTACAAATTGGTTACCACTGTGATGGTGGCCAATGACCAAGGGTTGTGCAGTATTGCACAGTCTAACTCTGCCCACAGCCTGGAGTTTGTCCCTGATGGGTTCAAGGTTGACTCAACCTTCCATCCATCTGAGGCCAGTAAAATGAGGACCCAGATGGTTGGGGGCAATAGGCTGACATTGTAAACTGCCCAAAGAGTGCTGTAAAGCACTATGGGGGAGTGTATAAGTCTAAATGCTATTGCTATTGCTATTTTTGTCTTTTTTTTCTGGATAGGCTGGCCATTTCCAAACAAAATACTGGACTGTGGCTACCTACTATTTTTTCTAAAAAACACCTAAGAAACAGAGATGTATTTGAAACTAAGGAACCTAAGGAACTATGTGGAATGAAGAGTGTCTGACACTTTCCATGTTTGAATTAAAAGAATCTTCTGAAATGTCAGATGTGGCAAAGAGTCTGTGCCCACAGATCCCAAGTCACCTGTCTATTAAAATCTTGAAAGACCCTTTTTTGAACCACTTTCTCTTTGGAGGTAAAGCAAATAGCCACCAGAATAGTGAGCACCCACATGGTGAAAGTCCCTTCCCAGTACATTTTCCCTCTCTATTCATTATATTTGAGAAGTAAGCAAAACCCATTGGTTTTAAGTAGGAATGCCCAAGCATCCCATTATTCTCCTCTCCAAAGCTGAGAAAATAGTTCATTTGTAAAAAGGTGTTGGAGGACTGCAAGTCCTTTTCTGCTGTCCCTGCTATCACCTAACTGGAAATTATACTATGTGAGAGGGCAAAAGGTAGACACAGCAATCAATGCATCATAAGCTCTTCCAAAACTGGAGAGTGGGTTTTGAAAGAGCCTACTGTGGGCAAGGATTATATGAATGGCAAGGACATCTGGAAATTTGAATTTAATCCTCATGGGAGGAAACAGTCTATCATGACTGCTATTATAAGGTAGCTTGTCTTACAGTAAATTGGTACTTTAGTTGGTGAAAACCACAGTGGTAGCCATTTTTAAAATGCAAAAGTATCCACAAGGTTCTTCTGTCAGAATGCCCAACTACAAGCTCTCAAAATTGTGATTGTAGCCACTGGACCAAAAATGTATAGTGGTAGCTGGGAAAGAAATGGGGGAGGGGTTCATTGTTGATTAGAAATTAAGGTAACAGCTGCATACAAGACACTTTGCAAGCAAGAACCTGTATCAAGCTTTCAGTGCCATCACTAAATGCTTTTTGTGATAATTCAGAGATTCTTTTAATTGCATGTTTTAATCATCTCACTGATGGCTGTGTGGTTAACTAGCTGTTAACTAAAATGGCAGCATATTTTTTAACAACTATAAAGCTGTTTGTGGCAAAAGATATCCTGCGTGTGTGTACAGATGGCATTTGAGAAGGGTTCTAAGCTTCTGTTTTTAAAGACATTGGCATTTGTGGAGCCTCAGTTACTATTTTTTTTTAAGTCAGGCATCAGACATGCATATTTGTCAAAAACATCCTTTGCCCCAAATACAATAACTGGAACAGCTGAATAGATCGGGTGACATGTTATGCAACCCAAGGTAAAACAAATAAGCAGTGTTATGGACATATAAAAGACCTTTCTTCTTTGTGGTGTGTGGTAACACTACTCAAGTTAATTTTCATGCTTTATTGCACACCATAATTATTTATACTTGCTGTGAAACTTGAATATTGAAGGAACCAGGAAAACAAAACTGGCTTAGCTAACTTTTTGTTTAAAATTTCTGTAGCATAACCCTGAGTTTTTAAAGTACAATTTTATGGATATTTTCTTTCCTCATTTAAAGATTAATTCATTCCAAAGCTTTTGCAAGAGTTAGGGAGGTAAGTTCAGAGGCCCAAGACTTTAAAGAAATACCGCCATCTCTACCAAGGTAAAAAGACTATAAAGACTTAGGAATAAAAAAGAGACTCCCCCCCCCCCAAAAAAAACCCTCTGTCCTTGAAAAAAAAAGGTTATTGTCAGTTTCATTTTCCTTTCATTAGACTAATCACAGATAATGTAAACCAAAGCTGGGTAAGTCTTAACAATATTTGGGAACTAAGGCTACAATAGATACGGTAATGAAGTGAAGGGGGGGAGGAGCCAAGATTTTATACTTTTCCTTGGGTTTTAAGGACTTTTTTTAAGAATGGCGTTTGGATTATTTTACAGTTTTACATTATCGCATTTTGCCCTCTAAAAAGTCTGTTGATTTCAACAATCACAATTAAAAAGGCTCCAGGGACCCCCCAACAAGGTGTTTGAAAGGCTGTTGGTGACTCATTCCACTATATAAATTGTTGTTTGAAGAAAGCATAATTGTTTCATGTGCTTGAATCTCTTTGCTTTATTTTTTTCTCTAACACAGGGGTGCTTCATATTTTCTCTAGTCAAGTATACCCCCCTGACCTACAACAAAGTCTACATCTACCCTACGTGGGCAATCGGTCTGGGTTGGATACTTGCTCTTTCATCTATGATCTGCATCCCATTGGTTACAGTTATCCGTATCCTGCAGTCAGATGGCTCTCTCCTTGAGGTAAATCCAAAACAACTATCAACTACCAGAACTTTTAAGCATTCAAACAGATGGTTTTCTTTGCAGCGGTCTTTCTGATCCCTTAACACAGCAATTCATCCAGGGCTGGCATGTAGTTTCTACAGCTACAAAGATGTTCTCAGGCATTCATTTCAGCAGATGTGGTTATTGTACAGGCACTGTTTTGATACATTTTTAGTTCTATTGAACAGAACAAGATTCGGTAACACTTTAAACATCTGTCTTTTGATCATATTCACTTATTGGAAAAGATTGCTGAAACAAATTCAGCAACTGGTTAGTTGGAAAATGGAATATAGACAGGAGAGTTTAAACATTGGTATGATGCGAAATAACAAATTAGATTTGTATCACTTGAATTGTAAACCTTCTATCCCAGATTATTTTCCTAAAGTAGAGACTTTCAACTTTTTCAGCCCTAATAGTACCTGTGTCTTCAGTGAGGAAATGTCTATTATTATTTTTTGAAAACCTGTCTTTTAATGATAGCATACCATAGCAAGTCACCCCCAAGACAGGACCATGATCTAGAACAGGGGTTCTCAACCTTGGCAACTTTAAGACTTGTGGACTTCAACTCCCAGAATTCCTCAGCCTGCTTTGCTGGCCGAGGAATTCTGGGAGTTGAAGTCCACAAGTCTTAAAGTTGCCAAGGTTGAGAACCCCTGATCTAGAACTTGATCCCTATCCAATACTCAGTGTGCTTTGCATAGCTTTTGTACTATATCATATTTTCTCATATATGATATATATGTACCAAGAGTACATAGTATCATACAATCAATGTGCAAAAAAAATAGAATATACAGTTATGTAGAAGCTAATCATTTATTTGCTTTCTATGTTCTGGAGCCAGTTTGTATCCTTTCAATTTCCTGAACAACATTTTCTTCAAAAGTGGTTTGCCCTTGGCTGAGAAAGAGGGACTGATCCAAAGTCACCCAGCTGGTTTCCCACCTAGGGCTGGATTGGAAATCACAGACTCCCAGTTTCTAGCCTGGAGGCTTTAAACCACCATACCAGACTGACTCCTTTTATATAGAAGCTATTCATTGCCATGAAGTCACAGAAAAGTTAGGATAAATTTTGATAGTAGATTTCAAAAAGATTTCCAAGATCAGGAAGTCCTATGGTATTCTCAGATAACACACATCTCTCCTTATGCACACTCCATAAAAGTTGCACATTTCATTTGTATCACGCACAGTGTGGAAGGAGCTGACTTCATTAGCTACAATATGAGTTGGGGAGCCATCTAGTGGAAATTTAACCTCCTTCCTTGCATTACTTTCCTAATTGGCCTCCCCTGTTTACATTACTGTACACTTTCCTAATGATAAGATCAGCTTTCTCATCCCAGCCTGGTAAGGGGGTAGACAGTGGCTTCTGGGATCAAAACATACCCAATTGGTTATCACACCCTCTATAAATATACTGCTTGATAATGGTCACACTTTGGTTTAACTAAACATGTGAATCAGAATCCTTCTACTATTTGAAGTATGTGATTATAAACTAAGGAAAGCTGCTTATCCAACCTCTTGCTCTATTTCCCCAATCAGTCTATTGGAAATTCATAAAGAGAACAGTTTGAAAATAGTAAATTTAATCAGACTGAAATGGTACTTCTTGACTTGCAAGGAAGGATAACAATCTCTCATATTCTATTGCATGGTAAATAGCTGTCATATTTAATAATATGTACAGTACTTTTTGGAATGGAACATCAATGTGCAGCTTACTAAAGCAGCCATATCTTTTTCATGGCTGTGTGAATTTGGAAAAAGCAACAGCCAATAACTACTGTGTATAAACTTCGCTATATTCCTAAGTACCTCTTCCTATTAAATCCAAAATAGGCAACATCTTGACTATTTAATATAGACTTAGCCTCCATAAATTTGGAAGTCTCTTCATTTCCATGTACGCTTTTCTCCCTAGAGGGTGAAGACAATGGCTGCTCCTCGCGAGATCACGCGGTGGGACAAAGAAGCCGAGGTTGCTGCCACGTTCGGCCCTCCTGGCCTGGCCAACGGAGAACTGGCCAAGAAGCCAAGTCATGTCATCGTGGAGACAACAATGTGAGCTCTCTCTATGAGAGGAGGACACCTGCTTTAAAACTGCTGTTTACTAACCATAGAATCTTTCATAGGACCAGGTTTACAGAGCTTTATATTTGCACTAGGGTTATTTTTATTTCTCATAGAGAAAGTAATTTTTTTGTGTGTTTGGTTTTTATTTTTTAATATTTTGTAAAGTAAATCACAGCAGATGGCTGTCCTGCTCTATTTAGAAACAGAGCTTTCATATCAAATTAGGCACACTGCAGGAATTTATCTTCTGTTTTCCACACAAGCATATCTAACTAACTTTTATTCATACTGCTAAGTTACCATGTTTAGTTGATTTTTCTTGCCAACAGTATACCCAGGCGCAATCCTATGCAAACACTGTCTTGCAAATACGCCTCAATGAACATAACGGGACTTAATTCTGAGTAGACATATGTAGGATTGCGCTGATACGTATGCATACATGTGCACATATACAAGCTTTAGATTTCTCTGAGTGTTGATGTGGTTGGGAACAGGGTAGTGCAAAATTTCATTTTGGACTTTTTTTAACCAAAAAAAAAAAAAAAGCTCTGGCATTTTAGAAACTGGTTTTTAATTAACGGTGTGGCACTATCTTCTTCTGGTAGAAGCAGGTAGAATTAAAGAAAAAGTACATGTTTTTATGTTGCTGTGAGCCATGTGGGAATATATTTACATGATAATTGGAAGCTGCAATATTGTAGCTGCAATTGTTGTATGTCACCCAAAGTAATTTTTTTTTATGAGATGGGCGGCCATGTAAATTTGATAAATGAATAAATATAAGAGGGAGTTGGAACCAGGGGAATAATCTGAGCAGCTTGTGAACAGGCTCTAAGAAGGTGGCAGAATCATTCTTGCTGGAAAGCATTTTAACTGATAATCTTTGGGGGGGGGCAGAGGAGATGATTTCTTCCATCAAAGGAAGAATTGATTCTACATTCAGTAACAAGTTTCTATGCAGATTTAAATACAGATTGGAGTACGGTTGAGTTTCTCTTAGATTTAAAGAGTTGATGTAAAATGCTGGTAAGCCTGAATCTGTCACCTAGTGTTATCTCACTCTTAGACAGAAATGTAAATTTGACAGTGTAATCATATAACTAAATGTATAAACTGGCCCATTCTTGTAGTCTGCACCTGAGAAATAAGTCATTTGGACTTTGATTTTGTTAGAACATTAAGTTAGTGTCAGAAAACCCTTTACATAATGCTACATTTACAAAGATACTGCAAATCATATTTAAAGTCACACATTTGCCAAACTTTATCTTTGTTAGAACGAAAAAAGGAGTGGTGGGCCTGTATCGTACCAGTCAGCTAAGTTGCATAGTGTTGAGTGCAGATGCAGAAAAAAGTCCACTAGAACCTATTGATGAAGCTACTGAAACAAGAAAGCACAGAAAGAAAAAGGAGAAAGAGAAAGAGTAAATAGACTGATATTCACAGGGTTAAACTGACATGTATATCCATTGATCCAAGGAAACACAAGAAGATCAAGTAAGTTATACATTTATTTTAGACTGAACGAGGCATAAAATACTCAACGGAAGTTTTATTGGCAAGTTAAGTTCCCCACTTTTTCCAGAATGAGGTTTTGCCTCTGGAAAACTCACCCCAAATCCTGCAAAACGTTTGTTTTCAACCTTCATTGAGTAATGGCTCAATCCTTTTCCATATGGGCATTGATCTTGGGGGAAGGGTGCCCCCTTTAAGCTTTATATTGGTAATAGACACAATTTGAGCAGGATTGTGAGCCAGAAATTGCAAAACCCCTTTCCTTTGTAATCTCTGCTAATTTTGTCTGTCAGTGACAGAAACTGTAGTTGAAACTGGAACTTAGCCAGTATTTGAAAACATTCCTATATGCTTTAAGAAAAGAAAGAAATTAAGAATCAGTTTGTGTCTTATGCTATCTATGGCCACTGCATATGTATTATGCACATACTTGTTATGTTAGGTTTTATATATATATAAACACTATAAATAAAGGACCAAAACAGTTATTTCAGGTGTCTTGTTTAGCTAATATTTGTTTGTGGATGGAATCTGTGATTTATTTTATTTGAGGGAACACAGCTTGCAGTATATGCAGGTGGCCATGAATGGAAATGCTTTGCTTTCTTGTTACCAAGAGCTGATAAGTAAACACTTCCAGAATACAAACCCTTTGGAAATTGTTTATCTTCCTACTGTACTGAAAAATGGCCAGTAAAAAGGTTAGTTACAAAATAAGCAAGGAAGCCAAGAGAAAGCTACTGTTTGCTTTGTTTTCTAATCCTGCAAAACCAAAGATGCAGGGCATTGGTATCGCAAACTCCATTGCATTCCAGATAGGACTGCAGCTTAATTAAATGAAGCACAAGTCACTGGTATCATTGAAGGCAGCGAGAAATTAGGATGAAGGCAAATCTTAACAGTTCGTTCACTTGACTTCCCTGGTGCATTTTACATGAAAGATAGTGCAATATTTTGCTAGTTTCAAGAACAGCCACTGAACCAAAAGCAGATATATCAACCGAGGGGATAATCTAAAGCAGATAGCATGAGAAGATGTATTTCATGAAAAAAAACAGAGAATCAGTCCCACACTGTAGACTTCCATCTAAGAAAAGTAGTACCCAACCTATTTCAAGGTTAAATTCTGTGATCAGAATTGGTTCCTTCCAGCTAAACAGGTTTTCTAATCATGACCTGAAGTCATGAAGGACTCTTACAAGAAAAAAATAAATAAATTGTCACATAAGATTTAGCCCATCAACCTTCAGTTTTTGTTTCAAGGATCATATTTTCATAGAGCAAAACTTGTGAATAATAGAATGTGTTATATCTGAATGTTAAGAATAGGTTCTGCTGAATAAGGCCAATGAATGGGAGGGGCTGGGCAGGGAAAACTATTAATCGTTTGTATTTTCTACTTATTTATGACTGCAAAACGATTGATTTTTTTTTCTAATTCACTTTGTAGAATTATGTGGCCTATTTTATCCATCATTTGTAATGAAGAAGTTAAATATTCAGTATTGTGACTAACTTGTGGGTGAACTGGTTTGGATATAGGGGTGGGGTGGGGATATTCTTAATGTTTATTCAAAGAAATTGTATTTCCAAAAAAGGAGGGGTGGGGACCGGGAAGAACATTAGAGTACAACAATTTGTTGTCGTGGAAGTATGGCTTGTTTCCTAAACTGCTCTAGATATGCATAAGGTGAAAAAGTTTATAACAGGTTTAAATGGGCATTTGCTAATGTCTAGTCAAAACAGTTGGACATAACCTGTGTTTGCAACTGGCCATTTCAGGCTTGTTTCCAACCAAGGCAGGCTCTTTAGATGTCTGGAAATGGGTCCTTCTCTTTGTCCAATCTTTCAAGCTGTCAACATTCTTAGAAGTAGCTATAGTACTAATGGAAGGTATGGTTAAATAATTGAATAAATAACCCACAATGTCACAATATATTGCCTTTAGACATTTGTACTTGTTTATAATGAAACTAAACCTACTAGGCAGAGTATCAGTCCAGCTAAAAACCTAGTGGAAATAAATGATTTGACTAAGAATTGAATGGCCATGGAATTGCGAAGAGGAAGAAGTGGAGAACAGATGATTTCTAACAAAAGAAAACCTAAAATTCTGGCAGGCTTCATTTTTATTTATTTTTTGCTTTTGTGGTCATCATGAAATCTTCCATATTTACACAAAAATAAAGTACCAGGTCAATAAGTGAAATCTGCTTCTGAGACAACGTGTAAATACCAGTGTTGTAAAAGGAAAGTTTGGAGAAGCTAGAAACATTTTGGAATTTATGATTGACAAGTCAGCTGCCCAGAGTCATTTGGTGTGGGCTGACTTAATAAATAGATAAAACAATTGTCATAGCTTGCTTTAGCTAAGAGGGCCTAAGACCAGATATTTTAGTTAACACAGCCACTTATTCCACAAACTCTTTAAATGCACAGTTGCTACAGATATAGGCCAAAAATAAACAAAAAGTGATTGTCTACTGAAAAACAATCTTAATCCCCCGATGCACAATTTTTAATTGAATATTTCTAGCAATCAATCCAAAATTGAAAACTCACTTTTTAAAGTTTTTTATATATCCTAAGCTGAAGTATCTTCCCTTGCTGAAAGCAAATCAGGAACACTTCAGCCCTTTCACCAGTCTTGACCAAATATCTAGTTGAGTCATAAGTGTCTCTACTCCCCTAAATTTGCCCCGTAGTAAAGCCACTGATAGAATCCAAAGTCTTGCTCATAGTATTAAGTAATCTTGATAAACCTAAAGGGCGACTTTTGCAGGTCTATAGTGGTCTACCAAAAAGGATTACACTCTTAATGCTAATCAGTTGACAGGGAAAATCACATAACGTTCAATCACATAACGTTCATACAGTTCCATCTACGGCATTAGTATATTCCATCAGCCCATGTCCAGCTTTCTATCCTGTTTAAAAGGAACAGCAGCCTGCCTAATCTGCATTTAAGCTAAATTACTTTGATTCTGCTATGCAGGAGAGGTGGAAAAGAAAAATTACAATATGCACACTCTTTTCAGGAAAGAAGATAAGGCCATGCACTTAACGAATGTAATATGCTTCTGAGGCATATGTTTCTGTCTGTAGAATTAGATCAGAAACTTAGCTTTACACAATTGGATCCAAATCTTTGGAGAAGAATCAGTATTTTTCTACAGTAAAGTGTGGCAAAAGGAAAATAATACGTTATCTAAAAATATAGAAGTTGACATTTGCAGATTTCAAAATACACACTGTGCAGGTTTGGCCAAAGAGAATACTTGTTCCAGAGATCTACAGGCTCATTCTAAACATGTACTTGCAAACAAGCCATACCGTGTTCAGTGGAAGTTCCTTTCTAGTGACTATGCTTAGGGCTAGAACCCTAATCTTGCAGTTTGTGGCTGGGCTCAAGGAACATATACAGTAGAAAATGTCTAACCCACATTTGCCCAGTCCTGGTTATTTCAGAAGCCAAGTGGACTAAAATAGCTGTCTTTCTGAAGATCGTATTCTAGATTGCATAATTAACATAAGCTCTCTTGGGAAAGGGAACGAGATTGCATAGTTAACAAGCTGTCTTGGGAGAAGAAAGAGGACTAACAAGCTCCCAAATGACCCACTAATGATCAGCAACAGGTGTTACACAGCAACAGGCAGACACTGACATTGTAGCCAAATCATGTTGAGTGGCTGTGTCATTTGCTAGGAATGGAGGGAGTCGGACTGTAAGTAACCAAATGCCAGCCTGAGATTGTTCACTAATGTCTCTTCAACAGACCTCAACCTGTCAGTGCTGTACTCTGATAAATTCACTGTTGTACTAGAACATTTTTGTGTCATTACTGTAGCTGTGCGGTTGCAATTATGAAAGGAATGCCACTCCAGAGGTTTTATGGTTATAAAATAAGGCAGACATCTTTATTTCTACTGAAAATGTTGGTGTGCATTTTTAATTCTGCAAATCCACACTTATGACTACTAATGAGTAGCTGTGTGGATTAAGAGGAGGCTATCCTCTTTTTAAGAATAATTTTTAGAATAATTTTTTTAAAAAGACGTTTTAAAACTGTCATCTTTGTTCCAGAAAGGAATATTTATATAGGAGTAAGAATTTGGCTTGTATTCAGCCCTGAAAATTAGGTGTTTTTTTGGTACAGTATATGTATACAGTAAATGTTTGTATTTTGCAGTTTTATCCGTTTTGCTTTTTAGATAAATGAAATGGGTATCAATATTTTAAAGTCATTTTGCTTTTTTTAAGATGAGTTTGTAATCATTGCAAATAAACAATAAAAACCTTTCATGTATAAAGTGAACAAATAATTCTTGTGGTTTTTTTTTTCTCCAAATGCCTTCAAGTAAGTTTTCATTTAGATACTTATATAAAGTTTAAATGCTATTCTACTGAGTACTATTAACATAAAAATGACATGTCTGCATCTTCACTAATTTATTAAATTGTGATCTGTAAGACTCGTTGATACAGTTTATTATTTAGGGCTTGTTAAAATATTTTATACCATATTTCTAACATTCTTATTAGAATTCAACAGAAAATATTGAAAGAAAGAAATGGCTATGTATAGGGGTACATTTCTACCTATTTTGTTGACCAAGGAAAAGTGGATAGAGTTACTGAGATCCTCAAAAACTGACGTGGCGAGACGTATCGGGACTGTTTTGCCATTGCCGGCAATGGGGTGGGGGCAGCTTCCGGATGACGCATCTGGCCCGCAGGCCGGCAGTTTGATACCACTGCCCAAAAAGAATATGGGAAGAACCGAAGACCATTTGTGAGGCCTCGCTGCACTTTAAGCATACAAATTATAGTGAAAGGTGATCAGTGCCATCACAGCAAATTTGCATTGTGTTATTTTCATGATCAGCAAAAGTAATAAATCAATGGATGAAGCAGTGAAATTTCCCTCGACCCTTTCCTGTTAGAATGAGTCAAATCATGTTGGCACTGTCGTTTTAAAATTTTCATATTAATTTATTTGTTTTGCAAGAGTTGACAAAACCTGAATAACTCATCCCCATCTTATATCAGAGATCCGTATAGATAGTCCTCAATTTACAACCATTTGTTTAGTGACCGTTCAAAGTTATAATGGTACTGATAAAAGTGAGTTATGATAGTTTCCACACATATGACTGTTACAGCATCCCATAGTCACGTGATCAAAATTTGGCCGCTTGGCAACTGGCATGTATTTATGATGGTTGCAGTCATATGATCAACTTTTGCAACCCTCTGAAACAAAGTCAACGGGGAAGTCCGATTCATTTAATAACCATCTTAATAACAGCTGCAATATGATTCACTTAACTACTGTGACAAGAAAGATGATAAAATGGGGAAAAGCTCCCTTATCTGTCTTGCTTAGCAATGGCCTCAATTGTGCTCATAAGTCGAGGACTACTTGTACCAGTGTTTTTTATGACAATGACAGCAATCCTCTCCTTAACAGGAGAGCGTGAAATGAAGTATTTGTTCTCTTGCCTAATATTGGAAGAAGAATTGGAGAAACTCATAATCAACTATAACATTAATTTCTTTCTTTTAAGCCAAGCTGTAGCCTGATGTTGCATTATTTGATATAATTTAATTTTTATTCAGTATTTTTTGAGCTGTACCTGTCTGATTTATTACAAAGAATATACAACAGCTGTTAAGTAAATAAATAAATAGCCATTTTCTCTAAATGAACTACCTCCTACCAGCACGTGTGAAAATGAATTGACATTGAGCAAAGGAAGTGTTCTCGTTTGATTTTTGCATGGCTGTAATTCAGAAGAGGAATTATTGCTATGTGTTATAAAAAAAGGGCATTGCGAGAAGACATGTGGAATTGTTTCAAATGACACAGACAGGATCATGCTTACATGGGACTTTCTGACATTTTCTCCAAGGGAGGCAAAAATTGTATCAGACAAGGTTAAGGGCTCTCCTTCGAGATGGACAAAGGATGTTGGCTAGTATTTTATCAGAGCCAGTGGTAAAGGCATCAAGGCACCAAGGCAAAGGTAGTGGTAAAGGGACCAAGCTAAAAACAAGGAGACTGAGTTCTAGTCCCACTTTACCCATGAAAGCCAGCTGGGTGACCTTGGGCCAGTCATTCTGTCTCAGCAAAAACCCCTCACAAGGTTGTCGTTGCATGGAAAATAGAAGTAAGGTGGATAATTCACTGTCTTGAATTATTTGTAAAAATAATAAAGGTGAGAAATGCATACATACATACAGTCTCCCAGACACCCATGGTTGCCAAGTAAAGATTTTGATTTTGAGCAAATCCTCTTGAATGTTTCAAATTTAACCAGGCTTTTTCTGGTCCAAAAGAAGTCAAATTGTAAACTGAAGAACCATAATAACTAGACCAGCTATGATCCCTTCCACGTGGCTAAGAATTCATCCAAGAGGAAGGAGGCCATGGTATTACTAGGAAAGAGTAATTTCATTGTGTAATTCTCCAAGAGAGAGACCTCCCCTGCCTTAATAGGTAGCACTTAATGGCTACCCAAGGGCCAGACCTCCGAAGTAAAGTATGTTAGAAGCAATATTTTTTAACATTAACTGGAAGTAAAAAAATCCGTGTACAGGTGTCTACGTTCAGCCTCACAGTTACTGTAAAATTAACGTAATAGCAAATTTGAGTTCTGGGGATTTCATAAACACATTTCTGTAGTTATTTGTGAATGTAAAGTCATATGGCAAAGTAAGAATCAGCACTATGACTAAGTTGGGCACAAGCGCTACAGTTTTTCCAGAATGTCAGTAGCAGAATTGTAGAAGATGTCTTATGCTGCCATCTTACAAAGACTTCCTTGAAGTAAAAGCCTGTCAGTAAGACAAGATGTCTTACTTGTTTCCTTTGCTTATATTATAAATCCTTTGGCTCTCATAATGATCATAAAACTACAGCTACCTTTGTGGAAACAGATGTAAATCCTACAGAAAGGTCACTATGATAAGTTAACTTTCTAAAAAAAAACATACATTATAATTTATTTTGCTTTATTTAATTTAAAAAAAATCTAAGGAATTGTAATACCATTTAAATACACAGATTTACAAATAGGTCCAAAACAGGACTAAAATATTCTTTGAATATTGTGCTTTCATAGATACATAAGAAAATTAGCATATAAAAATATTTTGTACAGGAATACACTCTTAATATATGGATAAAAATACACATTTAATGCATTTCATCTTTATATCATTCAAAATGCATAGGAAGGGATACAAGGACAATTTTTAAAGCCTTATTAAAAGTCTTCATTAAAAACCTAATTGAAGCCACATGGAGCTTCTGCCATTATGAGAATATTGCATATAAAACCCCCATTTTCCACATATCCATCAGTATTTCTTTTTTTGTTTTTTTTATGGCACATTATTTAGGTTATGGCAGCAATGGTATGGAATATTGCATACTTTGAGAAGAGAGAATGGCTACAGCTAGAGACAGCCCAATAAGACTCATGCACATCTTGATAAGAAAATCACGGAGATAGCAGTGCTGTGAAATAGCAAAAAAAGATACTGTATATATATGCTCACAGCTTGGACTGGGTTCAGACTAGAAACCTCCTTGGATCAGCACTCATCTAACAGGTGTTTCCAATCTTGACCAAAACGTGGCATCTCAATATGGATCAAAACAGTAGAAAATGACAACAAAATTAAAACCATTAGAAAGGAAGAGAGAAGCCAGTTGTCCCATTCAATGAGGTAAATTCCCAAGTAAAGGTCAACTTAAATAGTCAAAATAAAGTGTGCTTCCATAACCCACTAGCATAGGCAATGACTGGCCAGGTAGAAACCACAAATCCTGGCATTTTCCCCTTTTGAAATGAAGAAATCATGGCCTCTTTTGAAATTGTTAATTGTAGGCAGATAATTAAAAGAATGTGAGAATCACACACACGACAGCACTACAAGAGGATTTGACTCAGGAGGCTGATGCAAGGTCCTGGTTTACAAAGGCATCATGCTCACAAGTCATAGAAGAAAAGGTAATTATTGAAAAACATGGGGATGCTGCTACTGATAGGTTACAACAAAGTGTCAAGCATCATCATGAGATTAAACAATTGTACACATTGCACTGGAGCAACCCACAGAGGATGTACTTGGAGGTACGAAATCTAGAGACACTGTCTCATGCTACAGAGTAACCAAGGTTCCTTCTACCATCACCATCACACAGATCATTAAGGGGAAGAAGACTTTGATGCAAGTGACTTATGTTCAGCTGCCCACTCATAACTGTGTACAAAAAGGACATCTGGGAACAATTTGGGGGCTCTGTTTGTGCTCAAAAATAAATAATGTGGTCCAAGAGACTTCATGTTCCCCATGCAATGCTATATAATAAGTGCTTTCAAGAAATGGTAGATGGAGAGTAAGAAACTCAGTAAGAAATTAAGCTGGGCAATATTTTAAAGGTGAAACATATTTCTGTTACCACCCAAAGAATAAATTACGGGGATTTTGAAGGTGAAAAGTATTTCTGGTATCTCCCAAAGAATAAATTATGGGGAAGGTGTTTGTCAGAGCTTCATCTTCTTGATGAATAGGTTGTCTTTTAAATTAAATCCAAAAGTAAAATGTGCACTTAGTGTCAAAGGGATGCGTGACAGTGATCTGTGAGAGTGTGCAGGGGAACTGAAGAAGGGGCTCAAGGAGTGTTGTAGGGATGTCTTTCACAAAAAAAGGGGAATCCATTTTAAGATTAACTTAATTTGATTAAACAAAACAAAAACAGCACCATGTATCCAAGTCCTTCAAGGCCGGGGAAGAGAAGATTGTGCTCTATTAGCCCATGCATTGGAAACACTCATATGATGAGTAAGGTTGTTCTCCTGTGGGTGAATTATTCTGGGTGGTGTTGTCAGCAACTGGCTCCATCCCTGACTAGTTCACTCCATCTCAGCTTGAACCTTCAAAGCCAAGTTGTGTTGACTTCAAAATGTGATTGGTCGGGGGAGAGGAAACATCTCTTCACAGCAACTGACATTACGCAGATTAAGCATAAGTACGAGTGCAAAAGAAAACAAATAAACAACAACCAAAATAAAAACTCTCACACATCACACAACAGACACCCATTAATTCCTTTGCTCCCACAGAACCTTGAGAAAAGCAGACACCAAGCCTAGCTGTCCTTCAGAGTGTCTGTGCGCTGGTCTTCACCTCCCCTCCAACTGACGGCTGGTCTGGAAAGCTGCTTGGCTCCTGTAGGCAAGTATTGGCAATGAAAGCCAAGGGGTTTCGACTGATTACAAGGTCCAACTTATTTCCTGCCTCAGATATCAGAGGAACAGCCAGAGAGCAATCAAAGTCCCTTGTACGGATGCAATTCACCTGAAAGAAGGGAAAATCCATGGTGAGATAAGAGAAAAAAAGAAGAAAAATATGGAGAGATGGGGATAAAACGAAGCAGCTGCTTCTTTGCCAAATAACCTTGGGGGCAGTAAAGGTGGCCTGCTATGGACACGTAGTCCTCGATTTAGGACCACAACTGGGACAGGAATTTCCATCGCTAAGCAAGGTGGTTGTTAAGTGGGTTGCGCTTAATTTTACAACCTTTTTTGGTCAGTCATTAAACAAATCACTATGATTGTTAAGTGAATCATATGGTGCTTAAGAAAAACTGATTTCCCCCATTGACTTTGCTTGTCGGAAGTCATCTGGGAAGGTCGCAAATGATCATGTGACCCTGGGACATTGTAACCGTTATAAATGCATGTTGGTTGCCGAGTGTGCCCAAAATTTAATCACATGACCATGGGGATGCTGCAATGGTCATAAGTGCAAGGACTGGTTGTAAGTCACTTTTTTTCAGCTCTGTTATAGCTTTAAAGCAGGGGTCTTCAAACTCGGCCCTTTTATGACTCATGGACTTCAACTCCCAGAATTCCTCAGCCAGCATGGCTGGCTGAGGAATTCTGGGAGTTGAAGTCCATGAGTCATAAAAGGGCCAGGTTTGAAGACCCCGGCTTTAAACGGTGGCTAAATGAATGGTGCTACCCAGCCCAAGCCAAATCCTGCTCTGCTGTATTTCAAAACTGAAGGAAAATATCTATTTCCTTGAGGGGGGGGGAAGTGTATAAGGATATGAAATGTTGTATTCTTGCATTCCCTTTAGCCTCCAGACAAGAATTTCAGAGCCAAATGGGAATCCTATCACATCCCTTGTCAGGCAGTAAAAATACTCCCAAAATATACTGGCCACGTTAGTTTTTCAGCTATGAAAAGCTGACCTGTAAACTTTTGTAACCCAAGAGAGAAGGGGACTGCTTACATGTTGAGGATTTTGGAGTTTTTCCCCTTGGAGAGCTTTTTCTCCCTTCTACTTTCTCTATAACAGGCACAACCAAAGGGAATTCTGACATGAACAATATGGATGATCACCAATAGTGGTGGGAACACTTTTGCAGTGCTACAGGGACAACCAGCACAAACCGGTAACAGCAATAACTGGAGCACAAGAGCAGGAAAACCGTACCAAGTGCCTCTTTCGATATTTTAGGAGGAATGGCTGAGAAACAAATGTACTCATCCCAATAAGCTGGCCTGCAGAATATCTAAGCAGGACTGCGAAGGACCCTCTGGTCCATAATGCCAGAGGTGGCCACCCTTTATTAGGGCGGTGAAATATTCTTGAGGGGGATGCTCTTCTAAAACAGGGCAGGCCTTTCAGGGCTATGGGATTGCAGCTAGTTATGTTGGGACATCCCTGCAATGTGGTTGAAGTTGGATCTTTGGAGAGGGGTTCCAAAAGCAAATCTTCTAAATCCAAAATTCTCTCTAAAAATGAATTTCAAGAGCAGGCCTGGAAATTTTGTCCCCCAGTGTGCATGTGCCTCAAGGGCAACTGTGGGGCCCGTGGGGGGTTCTCTCCTGCTTTAGCACTTCTGCATTTAGAGTAACTCCTGGAAGCTTTCTTATGTTCCACTTTGATTCTTGAATTGCTGTGTTTGATTGTACAGCATAAACAAAAGCGAAAAGAGTCTTGGGGGAAAAATAAGTCTTGGGAGACTGAAAACCAGACTATCTTCAGCAAGAAGCAGGCATGGGCCTAGATTCAGGGGCAACAGTGGAGAAACTATGGATATAAGGATGGGCAGATAAGAGGGCAAAATGCATCTAATGGAAGGGGCTTTCCCTGTCGCTTATATTTCTGAAAGGGAAATAATGGCAATTTTTTTCCCTACTAAATGTTTCATAATAAACTGATTTCTAAGGAAAACAAGAGGTTAACAGAACTGGCTTTTAAAGACTGAAAATCAATATACTTTCCCCATTTAAACTTTAATTCCTGGGTATTGGACAAAGGGTTCTCTATCTTCCTAGTGATTAAATAATAATGGAAAATGTTTTTCCCCTGCAGGTAAAGAAAAGATGTCAGAGAAAGGAGAGAGGCTAACTGGCAGAAAAAAAACCAATGACCCTCTTCATCTTCTCTTGCAAAGTTTTGAATCAGGATTGGACTAAATACAGGTAGTCCTCGATTTACAACAGTTCATTTAGTGACCATTCGAAGTGACTTATGACTGTTTTTTACACTTATGATCGTCACAGCATCCCCATGGTCATGTGATCAAAATTCAGATGCTTGGCAACTGGTTCATATTTATGACGGTTGCAGCATTCCAGAGTCGTGTGATTTCCTTTTGTGACCTTCTGATAAGCAAAGTCAGTGGGGAAACCAGATTCCCTTAACAACTGTGTTTCTAGAGCCGTCGTAGCGCAGTGGTTAGAGTACATTATTGCAGGCTAATTCTGCTGACTGCCAGAAGTTCGAATCTCACCAGGCTCATGGTTGACTCAGCCTTCCATCCTTCTGAGGACGGTAAAATGAGGACCCAGATTGTTGGGAGCGATATGCTGACTCTGTAAACTGCTTGGAGAGGGCTGTATATATGTGCTATTGCTGTTGCTACTAACTTAACAACTGCAATAATTCACTTAAAAACTCTGGCGAGAAAGGTCATGAAATGGGGCAAAACTCAATTCACAATTTTCTCAGCAACATAAATTTTTGGGCTCAATTGTGGTCGTAAGTCGAGGACTGCCTGTAGCTCATTTCTGAGACAATCAAGAAGTGTAGAAAAGAAAAATCAGTTGGCAACTTTCAGTGTTTCTCAACCTTGGCAACTTTACGATGTATGGACTTCAACTCCCAAAATTCTCCAGCTAGCAATGCTAGCTGGAGAATTCTGGGAATTGAAGTCCACACATCGTAAAGTTGCCAAGGTTGAGAAACACTGCGTGCTTTCCCCTTCTTGCTGGTTTAAAAACAAATTCCTTCCTGTGGTAAATAACAAGGTTGGGAAAAGGTTTTCTTTGGGGCTGAGGCAGAGGGGAAAAGAAATTGGCTACAGTCATGACCCTGTTTTGCTTCTCCCTTCACCAGCTGTTTTTTAATTTCTTCTGTGCCCGAAGGGAAAGCCATCTGTCCTTCCAATCTTCCATCTCCCAGACAAATCACAGAGATTTTTAACATGAATTTTATTTTAATTGGAATGTTTTTATTGCCTACTTGTATTTCAGTTTGCTTTTAATGTTGCTTGTTTATTTAATTGCTTTTATTAAAGATTGCTTGTTCTTTCTTTTTGTTTATTGCACTGGGCTCCTTTGGGAGGAACGGTGGAGAAGAAGACAATGACTAACAAAAATAATTAAAAATAACTGTATGGCCTTTCTGAGTATGATGACAGGGTGGTGGAGAAAGGACAGAATTATGGAGCAAAAGCTTAGCTGAATACTAGTGCTCTAGAACTGAAGGGGAGATTTAAGAAGACAGAGACATAATTTTAAATTAGTGACACAAACATAGCTGCCTTTCTATGGGTGAAATTGCACAATACAAAAAGAGAGGGAAGGTAAGCACGTTTCAGGTAGGACCTCTAATAATCACAGGCAGCCAAAACCCATGTCTAAAAACCTTTTAAGAAACATTTTTTCTTCCCCATCCTTTGTGATTGATTACCTGGAGGACTCTGTCATAAGGCTTGAGTCCACATTGGTCAGCTGGCCCACCTGGACGGATCATATTCACATAGACACCCTTTTCTAGCAAGCCATCAGAGACACTGAACCCAAAGTCTTCAGTCTCGGGATCCTTGTAAATTGTCATCTATAGGAAAAGGCAACTTTCATTGGAATGATGGTAAAAACGAACTTGGGTATATAAGATGGAGATGCTGAAGAGGGAAAGTGACATTATAAAATATTCAACAACTTGGTTGTCCAAAAGATATTTTTTCAAAAGCAACTGGACTTTGTTTTTCCTTGAAGACATTTCGCTTCTCATCTAAGAAGCTTCTTCAGAACTGGAGAAGTTTCTTGGATGAGAAGCGAAACATCTTCAAGGAAAAACAAAGTCCAGTTGCCTTTTGAAAAAAGCACTTTTGGGACAACCATGACCTGGATGACTGAGAGTCTCCATAGATATTTAACAACTTGGGCAATATGAGGTGTCCATAGTACTACTCTACCTCACTTTTCAGACCCAGAAGACTTGAATTCAAATCCTTACTCAGCCATTGCCATGGGACAATTTACTCTCTTTCAACCTGAATTAGTTAACCAGTTTGGTAAAAAAAAATAATTAGAGGTATAAGATGCATTATAAAGGTTTGCTATTTTCTTTTCCTTGAAGAAAAATTGAATTACAGGTAAATAAGGGTTGTAAACGTGTTGTATTGCAGGAACATTTTTGATTTTTAATAGAATCATCCATAGAACTGTGCCCACGAACCCAGATAATACAACTTTTATCCTGCTCCAAAAGTGTAACACTGTTTTATTTAGAACAATCATGAAGCCAATAGAAACCATGATTTCTAGATGGATAGAAGACATTTATGTGCAAGAACTTCAGTCATCCACACGTTAATAAAAATAATAAAGGTACATAAAGGTAATTAAGCTCCTATATTCACTTAGCTCGAGCGTTTCCCAACTACTCAGTACTATCCTTGAAAGCTTCGCTGACTAGACATTCAGCCACCCAACCCCATCCGTTTTTTGCAGAGATTTCAAAACTGCATCACTCAGTAACACAAATCAATCTGAAAGATACAAAGTCTGTGATTGGCTTTGATTCATTAAGATTGGATAATCTTTGACTGTGTTATCATAAATTATCCTCAATGCTGAGATCCCCAATATCTCCTGGACCTTTCCTTATCCACAACAACCCAGTGCATTTCAGTATTTGTGTTGTGCTTTTATCTCAAAAGACAAATTGAGCTGAAAAAAAGTAGAGGACACCTTTGGGGGGGAAGGGAAAAGGAAAAAGATCAGAGTTGGAATAAAGAACTTCTTCTTTATTGGTGAACGGATGTTTGTGACTGATCTCTCCCAACACGACAGCCATGTTAATGGCCAAGCTACCTTGTAATAGGTCTTCTGCTGTGTTCCAAATTCCAAATGTGCTCTTTGTTCCTAAAAACTGAAAAGTGGACAACCCTTTGGTGTCAAAATTGGTATCATTAGCCATGCTATGTTCAGGTTTTGAGAAGGGGGAAGGAACCTTGATAAGATACCTTCAGATGATCTTTCTCTGTGATTGGAACTGCCTGTCCTCTTCATATGGTCCCCTGCTACCTGCCACAATGTACCCCCCCCCCCAAAGATACATACTGGGAATTTTAACCAAAAAAGCTATTCATCCCAGAGCTAGAAAGAGAATTTGGCTATGGAAAAGGTAAAGAAGCAATCAGAAATTTACAACCAATATGGGCAATTATGAAAAGAGAGTTATTAGTTACACTTTTATTAGTTACACTACATTTGGGTAACTCTGTGGTGCTCACTGGAGATGAGGAAAGGCTTAGGTGAGATGAAAAAGAAGGCAAGAAAGGAGACAGATTTCTAATTAGGGAGGCGAAAGAGAATGAAAAGTACTCATCACCTTGGGCCAAAGAGGCAGGAGAAAGCTGTTTGATGGTCAGACAGGAAACAGAATGAGAGAAGGAAGTAAGGTAAAAAAAAATGCTATTGTTTTCAAAACCTGACTATAGGTTGAATTAGGGTGAAGGATATTTTGTAACAGGGATGTAGAGTTTTTTTTTTAATTGGAATGCCAGGGTTGGACAAGTTAATGATCAATACTCACTGAGTGAAGTCACTTGGGTTTTAGCCAACATGCTGCAACTTATCTATGAAAAGACTGGAAAAAGGTTATGACAGAGTAGATATTTGATGGCCAGTTGAGGCGATAAAAGTTCCTTTACCTGTCTCTTCTCTCCTTCCAACCCTCTTATAAGGCACTAAGCTTGGCGGAAGCAATGAAACTACTTTGCTGAACAAGGGATGTATATTTTGAGAACTGCCTGGTTGAAGGAACTCTCAGGGCAGAAAATAAAAATATAACTACCTACTAATTATGTAAAGTGGTTTTTTTTTTAAAAAAAAGGAAAAATAAAGTTGTTCAAAAGAGTTATGATTTTATTTTCTCCACAAGGGCATTTAGTACAAAAAATGTAGAATTTCTATTATTAATGAAAACAGCATATATCTATATTGCAATCAGATATGCTAAAGGGAGCCTTAAATATTACAGCCTTAAAGTTGCTATTTTTCCATTCAGTGAATAGTTGTGTTTCTCTTAAATCTGGCATATATTCCAAAAGTCTTCAATTAAAATTAATTTCAGGAAAGGCAGGGGCAAGAATTCCTTTAGAAGTCAGAGGCTTTGGATGGCAACAGTTTTGCAGAGCATTTGCAAAAGTAATCCTTTACATTTTTATTAGCAAACTAGCTAAGTTGGGTTAGGTGGACAGTATATGACAAGTATATGACAATTAAGTTGACACTTGGCTCAAAATTCATTAAGTGTTTCTCATCAAATTGATGTCAAATGGGATTCAGTCCTAGGCCTTTTACTATATACCAGGGAGGTAGGGAGGTGTGAATATGTATATATGTATTTTATTTTATTTTATTTTATTTTTCTGAATGGATTGTTGAAGAGATAGAAGAGCTCCTTAAGGAACACTTGTTATCAAATTATCAAATGACACCAAACTGGTAGGATAGCTAATATCTTAGAAGATAAGAAAAAGAACTTAAGAGCAATCTTGATCCTAGAGAAGAAGCTAAAATTAACAGAATGAAATTCAATAGAGAAAAATGCAACGTTCTTTAAAGAGAAATCAAATGCATAGGTAGGATGGAGAATATCTAGCTTGAAAACAGCACATAAAAATACTGGAATAATGGTTGATTGAAAATGGAATAAATAGCAGCAGTGTGATGTGGCTGACAAAAAGAGAAATTCAATTTTAAATGTTATAGAAGTTCAATTTCCAAATTGTGAGAATTGCTCCACTTTATCCTCCTTTAATCCAATCTCACCTCCAACAATGTCTTCTCCTGGGCACAGCTTTTAAGGATTCAGAGAAACTGGTAGTTTATAGATGGACACTGAAGATCATCAGTGGGCTAAAAATAACATACTTTGAAGAAAGAGTGAAGGAATTGGGAATGTTTAGCCCACCAGGAGGGATATGATAGTATTATTTAAATATCTGAAAGAAGGACATACCAAGTTGAGACTTGGATAATGGATCCAAGCTATAGGAAGATAATTTCTAACAGAATATTAGGGGAAAAAACTTGCTAAAAATAGTAACAATTTGATGGTAGAATTAAATACCCAGTGGCCTCTTATTCATTGAATGTTTATAAGTGGAGATTGATCAGCTTCTTGTTGTGGATGCCTTGAGCTGAGCAAGGAGCTTTGACTTAAGGACTAACTGTACCGTTTTAACTTGAACCTAAACAAAATGCCAGGATTAGTCTCCACATTTACTGTAAATAAAACCACCCGTATTTTATTGAATTTCTTAATTTCTTAATACAATATCACGGCTTCTGCTGGGTTTTTAACCCCTATGAAAAACAACTGGAAAACTAAGAGGTCTGGAAAAAGGAGTATAAGGCAGATTTCACACCTTAGAAGGCCCACTGAGGCATATTCATTGAAGTAGTAAAATAAAAGCAAAGATGGGGGAATTAGGATTGTTTTCTAATAACTGTCCATAATAATAAGAGACCCCAAGTATGGTTAGTTTTAGTTTTAAGAAGTAAAATAAAAAAGCAGTTTAAAACAGGTTGCCTCAGCTTGCTCTCAAATGAACCCTTGACTATGTAAATAAAGCGCTTGATTTTTAACTAAATCTTGAAGTAGTTCCAGTAACCAAAAGTCTTGTGGGAAAGGCCGGCGCCAGAGTAAATATTCCCATGCAAGAGGTTAATGGTTTACATGTCATTAGATATCTCTGATAACCACAGAATTTGTATTTTGAACCTCCAGTCTTTCAGAATGATAAACACAAGAAAAGGAAAACATCATTGTGGGTCCAGTACAGAGGTCCTCACCCAGTCTCTGGCTGCCACCAATAAAATGATATTTGGACAATTATGAAAAATATGGTAGACATTCTCTTCTTAAGCCAGGCATGTGGGGAACTCCATTCTTCTAATACTAGTGGCTCATAAAAGCTGCTTCTCTTGTCATTGGAGGACTGCCTTATACTTGGTCAGTAGCGACTTTCCATGGTTTTACACAGCTTCTCTGGAGATGGAGGGGCTAACCTTAGCACATCTCATTGATTCCTACTACCCTGTTCCCCCGAAAGTAAGGCCTACCCTGAAAATAAGCCATAGCTTGATTTTTGAGGGTGGGCCTAATATAAGCCCTACCCCAAAAATAAGCCTTAGTTTTGGGGCGAGGCACACCTAAAAATCAAGCTAGGGTGGAGGTGGGGTGTGTGGATCTGCCCCATGAGCTCTACACCCACTTAGCTTGCAGCCAGGTCTCTCCTCGCCGGCCCACTTCTTCTGAGGCATATTCTGCAGCCAGGCCTACATTTCGCAGTCAGAGGCCTTTCTAAGAAGGCCATTGCAGCCAAGAATCAAGCTATGGATTCAATCCATAGCTCGGTTCTGCAAGAGATCTGCAGCTGAGGACTGAGCTATGGACTGAATCTGCAGAGGCCTTCCGGAAAGGCTTGACTGCAAAATGCAGGCTGGAATGCAGCTGCAGCATGAAGCTGCTCCTTCGGCCCAAGAAGAAGTGAGCCGGCTAGGTGGGGCTGTCAGTGCCAGAGGGGAGTAAGACATCCCCCAAAAGTAAGACCTGGTGCCTCTTTTGGAGGCAAAAAAAAAAAAAAAGATCCATGCTTATTTTTGGATAAACACGGGCATTTGATCCTCAATCACAGTGAAGCAGTCAGTGAAGCAACCACTGTATTTTCTTTAATTGTTTTTTTAAAAAAATAAAATAAAATACCAGGGTCATGAGAGATTATCCCACAGATGCCAAACTTACTATGAAACCATTATTCAGCATGCACATGTGCAAGACACACACCTTATGCAGCTCAAGAGGAGTCGGAGACATGATTTCTTGAATCTCATCCTTTATCGTCTTTATCTCCAAATCCTTGTCATTCTTAGTAGGGGTCACATTGTTGTTGCTCTGCACTTCACCTGAGCTCTTGGGGTTGCTCTTCCTTGCTGGGCTCAGTCCTGACTGGTTCACAGAGTTCCTGGGCAATTTGCCCCCATCAAGGCTCAGATTATGTACACTGCCAGCCATGATGGATGCCTATAGGAAACAAAAGCAAACAAAGAAAAACAATAGAATGGGATCAGCCATATACAAGAAAAAGGAAGACTTCATAGGTTGATATGAAACGAAAATCTTCAGCAGTGCAGATATTAAATTCTGCCTTTCTCCAACAAATATCCAGAGCTCTCCTAAGGTAATCTCATATTTTACCAACTCTTACATATACCTAGCATTCTCTCCTTCAAAAGAGAGCTAAGAAAACACTGGCAAACAAGGACATTCTGAGACATTGTAAGACACAATGGTCAATACGCTTCAGATGTATTTGCTACTGAATGGCAATTTCTGTCTCAGCTTTGTCATGTATCCACTGGCTTCTGTGACTATGTTAACTGTCCACTGGGACACACAGCCCAATGTGTGTCACAGTATGTGAAGAGACACCGTGTTGCAGTGTTCCACGTCATGTCGCCCTGTTGGCCTTAGAAGGAATTTGATTGTTCCAAACAAATCATGAGTCATCTTTTAAGTTAAGTTTAAGAAAAAGGATAGCAAACCCAGATTTTGCCTGGGCAATGTTATGAAAGGCATGTCAAGCAGCTTGACTACAACTTTATAAAAGGTTATTCTGAATTTTGGAGAACATAGTGTTCTAAAACCTGTCTGTGAATTTGTTGCTTTCTTTATATCTGTGGTCCTCAATGTGTGATCTGTGGACCACTGGTGAGTCCACCTGGTGCTCTGGTCTCCAGCTTCCCCTGTAATCAGCTCCAGTCAACTGGCCAGCAGTCTGTTTGTTGTCTAAGTCTTGCCTTCTTCCCACATTCTATTATTATTATTATTATTATTATTATTATTATTATTATTATTATTATTATTATTATTATTATTAGGAAAGAATCAAAGGAAAGTCATAGTGAACTCTGTGTCACTATGAGGAAGACAAGAACTGCTTAGCAATAACAGAAAACCAGTTATTCTAAGGCTAACGAGTAACAGGAAGTGGTTTAGATGTGTACGTGTCTGAAAATAACTGAACAGCAAATTCAATTGAAAAAAGGAAGCATGTACTCAGAGACAATGCTCATGAATAGTGTATGAAATGCTGAAGGAAATAACAACAAGGAGAATGGAGTCAAGGAGTTCACCACAAGACTTCTGATCCAGACTGTCTACTGGTTTCTACACTATCTTCCTTGACTTCACATCAAAGTCTGGCCAGTCTTGTTATGGGATGGTATGTATGTTTCTGTGCATGATGGAGAAAGTGGGAATTATTAAAACTGCAGAAATAAACCAAATATTTTTGTTGCTTATTTCTTGCATTTCGTATCTACTGTTGTCCCCCAAACTTTGTGGCATTGGTCCCTAGATGCAACTGTCCCTATATCTTGATGTGGAAAGAAAGAATGCTTAGCATAGTCTTCTGGAATTCTCTGCTATTGCCAGGTCCTTGGATGCCATGAAAATCTCCAGGGCAACCCTTCTCAATTTCCATTAAGAGATTTCTCTCTGTGGAGCTCACAGATCAGTGGCAGACACTCCATGGGGCAGTTTACATGGAGTCCTTGAAACGGTATCACTAAAGGAAGGGTAGGAAACTGCAATATTGCCAATCTGCCTGGTTTTTACAAAGCAATGGATTAGTGATGGTGTCTGCTCTTTCTAGTTTACACAAGCATTTTAAAAATGTTTGTAGATTTTTTTTTTGTTCCTGTCGCTTATCATGCTGGATTAGTTAGTCATTTGCAAAAAGGGATGCTTTTGAAAACCAGTTCACTGAAGTGTTCGAATGATCATAAATATAGCATTGTGAGTACTAAAATACAGGAAACTGACAATACGAATAAATCTTCAGAGCCATTACAAATATTAAGTCCACCTCGAGTTAAATGTAACTGTGATCTCACACAAGCAAGCCAAAACCAAATGTATAAATAGGAAATGCAGTGATGAACATCCCAAACGGCCATTTTATTGGGCTGGAGGGCATTTGCCCCTTTTCTTCTGTGTCCTGTTATTATATGGCAAATGGCACATAAAGTAAATCAGTGGGAAATTAATACTTGGAGGGAGGTTGTTGTTGTTGTTTTATTTTGTTTTATAAAATTTAGCTTTAAGAAAACTCTTAAAAATAGAGGGGATGGGAATTTTGCCCCATTTTACAACCTGGCTTGCCATAGTTGTCAAGTGAATCCCTGCAGTTGTTAAGTTAGTAACACAGTTGTAAATGAATCTGGCTTCCCCATTGACTTTGCTGGTCAGAAGGTCCCAGAAGGTGATCATGTGACCCTGGGACACTGCAACCGTCATAAATTTCAGTCAGTCACCAAGCATCTGAATTTTGATCACGTGACCCTGGGGAAGTCACTTTTTTCTAGTGCCATTGTAATTTTGAATGGTCACTAAGTGATCTTTTGTAAATTGAGGACTACTTTACCTGTAAAGATAGTCCAAGTTGTCCCTAGCTTTGCTCTCTGCTCTCTACACCATGGGTTGAGACACACTTACAAGCACAAAGGGGAAAACATGGTAGGCACAGCAGTGCTGCTAGGCATGCCCGCTTTCGAAAAGTCATTACCTCAATCTCCCTCAAAAGTTCAGATTGGCCGCATGTTTCCAAGTCCTCCAAAGCTTCTCCAAAAACGCGCCAAAAATTATCCTCATGTGGCATCTCAAGGCCATTTTGGCGGGTGGGATATCTGTTGTAACGTAGGAACCAAAGATTGTCAGCACTCTTCTGGAGCAGGAGGGAAGCTTCAAGGCTACAGCAAGTGGCTCGCCAGTAAAAGCAGAGACTTGGCAGAGTCTTCATATACAAAAGCAAACAACATGAATTTTTCAGGCAAGAAAGAGTCCAAACACAGAACCTCCATGCACTTTCACTAACAGGGCAAAAGTCCTTCAAAAGGAAGAATTAAACTGGCGTAGCAATGTCAAGTTCAAGAGGGTAAATTAAGAAGTGCCTGTAGGAAGATTGTAGGTTTAGGAAGACGTGTTTTTTTTTTTGTGAAATAGAGAAGTAAAAGAAAAAAAAAGATGCATGATGGGTAAACCAGGAGCCTCAGAGACTGTTAGTACAAAGGCGGATGGGACAAAATTCAGATCTGAGACACAGAACACCTGAGAAGAGAGAGAAAAACACAGAGGGTAACGGACATGGTGAGAAAATGGTAAATACATCAGGTTTCTAGGGGAGCATATAATGTAAAAAAGATGTATATAGAAATGATTTTTCCCTTGATTAGGCAAGCAATTAAATACAGGTACAACCACAACTGAGCGCAAAATTTCTGTTCCTAAATGAGACAGTTGTTAAGTGAATTTTGCCCCATTTTACGACCTTTCTTGCCACAGCGAATCACTGAAGTTGTTTAGGTAGTAACAGGGCTGTTAAGTGAATCTGGTTTCCCCACTGACTTTGCTTTTCAGAAGATCGCAAAAAGGGATCACATGACCCGGGACACTGCAACCCTCGTAAATATGAGTCAGTTGCCAAGACGGTTTAATTTTGATCACGTGATCATGGGGATGCTGCAATGTCATAAGTGTGAAAAACGGTCATGTCACTTTTTCCGGCGCCGTTGTGACTTCATACGGTCACTAAATGAACTTATTGTAAGTCGAGGACTACCTGTAATTAGCACAACTTCATACAGAAGACTGAGCCGGGCCGGTATATAAAAACCAACATAGGTTTCATTTGTTATGTTCATTGTTCAGGATTTTTATTTCCAACAGTTTACAACTCAAAACTATGGTGAAAAGCATATTCTGGTAGAGCAGAAAGAGTTATGCTTATTGTTAACCATCTCTCTTCAAAAAAAGATGGCTAAATCAGCAACTCCAGTCCAATCATCTGATGTAACTTTCCCATGGGCATTCTCACTGGTGTTTGGGCTGCAGCTCCCAGAATTCCTAGCCATCATGCTCCATGGCTGGTTGGGCAATTCTGGGAGTTGTAGTTCACAAAACCAGTTGACACCAGGTTGAAGGAGGCAGCTTAAATAAATAAATAAATGGGGAAGACCCAGCTAGGATATAGAATAACCAAGAAGGGCTAAGAACTGTTGTGTTTCCCCGAAAGTAAGGCCTACCCCAAAAATAAGCCCTAGCTTGATTTATGGGGGTGGGCCTAATATAAACCCTACCCCCAAAATAAGCCTTAGTTTTGGGGCAAGGCACACGCCTAAAAATGAAGCGAGGGTGGGGGTGGGGGGGTGGATCTACCCCACGCACCCCACACCCACTTAGTTTGCAGCCAGGCCTCTCCTCGCCGGCCCACTTCTTCTGTGGCGTCTTCTGCAGCCAGGCCTGCATTTCTCAGTCACAGGCCTTTCCAAAAGGCCTGTGCAGCCGAGAACCGATTTATGGATTCAGTCCATAGCTCGGTTCTGCAAGATCTCTGCAGCTGAGGACTGAGCTATGGATTGAATCCATAGCTCGGTCCTTGGCTGCAGAGGCTCCTGACTGCAAAATGCAGGCTGGAATGCAGCTGTAGCATGAAGCTGCTCCTTCGGCCCCAGAAGAAGTGGACTGGCTGTCAATGCCTACTGTGAGTAAGAAATCCCCCCAAAAGACCTGGTGCCTCTTTTGGAGGCAAAATAATAATAATAATAATAATAATAATAATAATAATAATAATAATAATAATAATAATAATAATAATAATAATAATAATAATAATAATAATAATAATAATAATAATAATAATACCCGGGGAAACGTGGTATTAAGGGCAAACAGCCCCATGGTTAGATTCAAATGTGTTTTAAGATACTCTGTTCTGTTGGGGACAATGCCACTCCCAATATGTAAAAGAGCTACAGTAATTCCTCTCAGATTCAGTTACACTGTAATATAGCAAAATATACAGCTGAAACAGAGCAAACAAACAGAACCAGACTTAATTCTTGAGGATTGAAAATTAAGTGGCAGAGTTTTTTCTTTGGGAAAGAAAGAAGATCCAGCCATTCCCAAATTGTATTGCAACATTTTACATTTTACTCTCTTCTTTCTAAGAGATAAGAGGCTGCCATTTCCTCTCAAGTAGAAAGAAAGAAGAAAAAGAAGAAGAAGGTCTTACATTTAGGAGGAATGGTGCCAAAGAAAGCAGAATTTTTTCTGCAACCCTGACATGAGATGAACTGGAATTCAGTGCCAGGAAAAGAAAGGGTAAACAAACAATTTTTGCTTTAGTCAGTTTTCTAAGTCAAAAAACCAGACAGCAAGCCCTGGTATTTTTCCTCCAAGAAACTCCACACCAGGTTTAGGTGTCACTTCTTAGTTTTGAAAGGGAAAACAGGAATTACAAATGAACTAAAGTTATGAAATGGTTTTGGAAATCCATGCCAAGGGAATGATTATCATTTTAATGGTTTAACACTACAAAAAACTGTGACACAAATAGACAGAATGCTGAACTGAGGTTTTTTGTTTTTTTAAAATGTATGCCACTGCCTTCTGTTGTTCTTGTAACAGCCTCATCTCAATTGCTTCCTCCCACCACCCTCCAATACTTAGTTATGGGGTTCTTTTGTCTCAGACTGCCTTTGTTTTCATGTCCATCCACCGTGGAAGTCACTGTTGGCATTTCAAAATTCCACCTCAACGATTTATGATCCAAACAATTTGAGGCCCCTTGGCTGAAGACCATTTTCAGATGGAGTATGCCTGAGATATCAAACAAAACCAATTCTGTCTCCTTGGCAGCTTCAAGCAATTGAACCAAGAAAACTTGAAAATTGGACAAGAATAAAACTGGGTAGCATAGATTAAATTCGATTCTAGAAGTCTCTCTGCTGTTGTAAATAGCACTGCAGTTCACAGGGATGACTAGAAGTTAGCTTTCAGTACCAGGACATTGCTTTGCATGTTCGGTTCTAAGCGTATTACATTTTCCTTACACAAACAAACAAGCAGGAAATAGATAATTTTAGACATATAACCATGCAATAATTTTCACACTGGGCTAAGGATGTGGTCAGAAAAGCTAAGGAGGGGGTCATGACAATGTGATCAAGGCTCCATCCATTTTTTCTGTGTGACACATACAAAAAAAAACAAAACAGGTGGAGTTTTAATCCCATTGTTGTGGCTGCCATCTTGACTTTTTCAACCATACCTGGCAGACACCCTTGCAGCTGGCCATTAGAATCTTGTTGCTCCAAGATCAGATGTAGAACACTGAATAACAGAGTATCATTATCAAAGCAATACGCCAGAAAGGCAACTGGAACATTGAAAGGAGGCCAAATGTTGATGTCAGAACATCAAGTGCATGTTATTCCACACAAACCGGAGTGAAGACAACAGGGAGGCAAATGACAAAAGCAGCATTTGTCTCCTTTGGACATGCATTATTACACTGCATGCACATGTGAGAAAAAAACAAGCTTGCATCATGAAGATAAGATGCTGCTTTCATCATTTGGCCGAAATGAATGGAATCTGAGGATGCTTCTGCTGCTGTACCACTTGCAATCTCCATTATGTTCACAAAACACACGTGCAAGCTTAGTTCTGTATGATATATTCCATTTTCAGGAAACTAGAAGTAGTTTCAGGGTGACCCGCTCCCTCCTTCAATTGAGGGGGGGGGATCCCCTGGAGGGGAGGGCCGAGGATTTTGCTCAATATCTGCATGACAAAGTCG
>NW_015387551.1:272812-341368 GCF_001527695.2 Protobothrops mucrosquamatus
GACCCGGTTACCTCCGAGACCGCCTTCTGCCGCAGATTCCCTCCCACAGACCGGTACGCTCCCACAGAGTGGGTCTCCTCAGGGTGCCGTCGGCCAAGCAATGTCGGCTGGCGACCCCCAGGGGGAGGGCCTTCTCTGTGGGTGCCCCTACCCTCTGGAATGAACTACCCCCCGAGATTCGGATGATTCCGGATCTCCTAACCTTCCGTCGCGCCCTCAAGACATGGCTCTTTCAGCAAGCGGACCTGACCTAGGGAAGATTTTATACTGGGTTTATTTTTAGGAATTTGGAAGACACAACTTTAAAATTTGGTTTAATTCGGTTTTATAGGGGGGGATTGTATATATGTTTTGGTTTTAAATATGTTGTGCGCCGCCCTGAGTCCCGCTGGGAGAAGGGCGGCATATAAATTAAATTAAATAAATAAAATAAATAAATAAATAAACACTTTAAAGATAAATTCGCTGTACTGCTGATTATCATATTGTGGAGGTAGAACCATTCAAACTGATAGAAATCCACAAATGTAAGAATGTAATGAAATTCTGATCGGCATGAACAATAGAGGTCCTATTTGGGAGGCATTATTCAGCTTCTTATAGTAATCGTTGAACTGCTTTACCCACGGGGATCATTAGACGTCACCTTTGGGGGGGGGAAATGACTTTGCACAGCATTGTATATTTGAAAAAAGCCAATCCAGTTGGTATGCAAATGTATTAATAAAAATCTGTTGGTGCCCCTAACAGCATATGTCTTCCAGGGCATGTATAGTATATGGAGGTTCTTGAAAGTAGAATGCAGTCATTCCCTTGGAAGCAAATTTCCATCCTTTCATGAGAATTACTGGATTCTGAATTGTTAATTCCTTCTCACTTAATTCATGCATTTCTGAAACTCTGCACCCTGAAATGCATGGGAATTGTGTGAAAGCATAAATATGATGAATGTTTGATTAAGACAAGGACGTTTCATCCTCCTGCACAGTTGCCATGTACACATCACGACGTTTCATTGATGTTTCCTATCAACGTTTAAGTCAGCGAAGCCGCTGTTTTTAAATGCTTTAATAATCATTTGTGCTGGCAATGGAGATTGGAGCTTGGAAAAAGAAGAGGCTCGTTTAAAAGCCTATTCCACTGCAATGAATCATTTAAATTACACTTAAAACAAGCATGCCGGAACGTTTGATTCTTCTTGCAATTGATAGAAATATACATTCATTTTTCCCCTGTCCTTCCCCAAAAGAGCCGGACATACCTGCTCGGCTTTTCCCAGTCTTCGTCATTGAAACTGCCCTGTGTAAAAGGGTAGCTCTTCCTGGAGTCTCCAGGAGGGCTGCTGCTTTGCTGCCTGCTGGATCTCCATTCATGGGGATGAAGCGCAATGCCCATAGCCTGAGGCAAGTAGGTACCTACTGGAATTGGGGAAGCGGGGAAGACAACAAGAAGAGGAAGGAGATTATTTGGTTGCTGTTGCTGAGAAAATTATACTGGATGAGAAGTCCATTGGTGTGTTTTCATTCATGGAACCGCTTCTTGTCAGCAAAACTGGGAATGAAGTGTGGGATTGATCTGGACAGTACAAAAAGCTCCTCTTGTCTCTTAAAGAAATGTTAGATATGCTGGATAGCTGTGAAAGTGAAGAAATGTTACAGCCAAGTCACACTGGACTTTCTCCAGCGAAGCATCTAGAGGAAGAGTCTACTAGTAATAATATTAATAATCTCAAAGTGATTAAAATCCTGCTCTGCTAATCAACGGACTTCCTGTGTCAATTACTATTGTTCACTTTGTTGTAATCTTATATTGCCTTAAAACAGGGGTCCTCAACCTTGGCAACTTTAAGACTTGTGGACTTCAACTCCCAGAATTCCTCAGCCAGGCTGGCTGAGGAATTCTGGGAGTTGAAGTCCACAAGTCTTAAAGTTGCCAAGGTTGAGGACCCCTGCCTTAAAAGCTTTCAATAACGGGATGGGAATCTGACCCTTTTGCCACTAGCCATACTAGTTGAGACTGTGGGTGGGTGGGGGAGTGGTCTACATCATGCCTGCCTTAAAAAAGCTGTGCCTTTTTCTGAGTTCATATGATAGTCACCCAGTGTCAAGAAAATAAGTGAAAGAAGGAAGCATTAATGCCCATTTTAAAATAATGTCCGTCCCTCGGTTCAATAATTTCTCCAAGATTGTTCTAAAGGATCAGAAAGTGATGGGAGGGTGGGAGAGGATGAAATAACTAGCTAGTCAAGCAGACAATTTCCTATATAATAATAATAATAATAATAATAATAATAATAATAATAATAATAATAATAATAATAATAATAATAATAATAATAATAATAATAATAATAATAATAATAATAATAATAATAATAATAATAATAAAAATTGGAAGGGACCTTGGAGGTCATCAAGTTCAAAACTTAAGTGAACTGATTTATTTAAGTATTCATCATTGCTAAAGAATGGATTTATTACTACCGGAAAGGTTTCAAAGAAACTTTCTCAAGATTGGAATGCAAAACCGGGGGGGAAAATGTGTAGATTTGGATGAATGGGAGACCAGAGACTCAAGACGATAATGAAAAAACAGGGAAGGAAAGTAGAGGGAGTACAAAAACAGAACGATGCAAGATGAGAATGTTTAAGGCTGTTAGTGAATGTTAGAAAGTTGTTGACAGAGGGGTCTGTGGAAAGGAAATTTTAAAAAAGTCAAGATGGTCACCATAACTATGCAATCAAAGCTCTGCTCTTTTATGCAATTACTTCAGTCACTCCTTTGTTCATTTTCGGCAGGATTTCAAAACCACAAAATATGCCTCATATTCTTTTCCAACAGTATTTCCCAAAAAATAATTCTGTGAAGTAGGAGCTGAAAGATAGTGAAGACCCTAGTGGGTTTCTATGGCTGGGAATGAACTTTTAACCTTCAGTTTGGGATCATTATATCCCATTATATCCCATGTCCTAACCACATCACCTTGATCAGTTTTCTTTAGCATTTCAATGGCTTGAAATGACTGGAGATAGGGAGACTGCCAAAACAATTGTTCATTCCATATACAAAGTGTATATCTTTGTAGAATCAATCATAACATCCATGAAAACAAGAGACAAGATTACCTCCCACCGGAAGATACGCTCCCACAGAGAGGCCCTCCTCAGGGTGCCGTCAACCAGACAGTGTCGGCTGGCGACACCCAGGGGGAGAGCCTTCTCTGTCGGAGCACCCACCCTCTGGAACGAGCTGCCCCCAGAGATCCGGGTGATTCCGGATCTCCCCTCCTTCCGCCGCGCCCTCAAGACTTGGTTATTTCAGCGGGCAGGACTGGCCTAGGGGTATTTTAATTGGTTTTAACAAAATTTTAGTAGAAGCGGCCTATTCAAATATTTATTTTTAATCATTTTTAAATTTTGTATGGTATTGTATTATTGTTTTTAAACTGGCTGTAAGCCGCCCTGAGTCCTCCGGGAGAAGGGTGGGGTATAAATTTAATAAAATGAAAATGAAAAATGAAATGAAAAGAAATTTGAAAAATGAAATAATAAGTCCAGATTGAATTTAATATTGTGATTTTCAAGCTTATCACTAAATCCCCAATTCCGATAGTCAACAAAGAATTCTATATCCTAAAATTATTCTGACCTGGTCAAATAGAAAAAAAAAGAGAAAGAGAACATTTCTTATCTTCTTGTAAAAAAAAACCCCAGAAAAAAAGAACATGCCAAATGTAGAATGCATTGTGTCATGTATTCATCATGCCTAGTATTAATATATGTTTATGTATGTATAACACATGTCTCTTGTTTTCATCATTCTCCCATCCTCCATCATTCCCATTTACCATCACATTGTCATGCTATCTGGAAACTATGAAAATTGTAGCCCAATGAAGTTGGAGAGGGCCAGGTACAGAAGACTAACCTTTGAAGGCATTTTAGTGAATGTTCTACTTGTACATTTGTGAAGTAAATATTATCTTTTGTTGAGCAACTTATTGAAATATATCCCATTGGCCAAGGCCATAGAAGAGAGTGTACACTGCTGCACGTGCAATTTTGTGTGAGGCCAGCACAAGCTGTTACTCTTGTATAAACTCTATAAGCTTAATATACTTCTTTCCAACATTACTGGGGCAAATGGTCACAATCGGTTAGAAATACAGGCATCTGATGTTTGTATGGTATTTTGATAACCTTTCTTTTAAGGTTTTAAGAGACCCACATCATAACAGTGTCAATGGTAATTACAGCAGGGATATAGTCAGTCTAGTTCAGGGGTAGGCAACCTTGGCTCTTTTATGACTCGAGGACTTCAACTCCCAGAATTCCTGAGCCAGCTATGGCTCAGGAATTCTGGGAGTTGAAGTCCACGAGTCATAAAAGAGCCAAGGTTGCCTACCCCTGGTCTAGTCCTACAGACACATTGGGTTTTTTTGAAAGACCCTCAAAAATCCATAACATAGTTGTAGGATACAAATATAAGAAATGAACTACAATAAAAGGTGTGCACTGACTTACATATTCACACAAAGGAACAGGAAAGTCAACTTACCTTGGCTTCCATAGCCTGTGTCAATACCCGAACCGTCCCAGGATTCCATAGCACTGTCCACACTAGGGATTGTGGTGGAATACACCTCGGAGAGCTTGCTAGTTTTCTGGGAGTCAGCCAGATCATCCTCAAGGTCACTAACCTCATTCATATTCCCAGATTTTTGAGGAAAAGTCCCTGGAATCCAAAGAAAGATGCACGTGGAGGCACATGAGTTAGTGATATTCCACAAGTGGTTTGGTGTCTTGTACATTGTATACTATTATGACAACGGACTAATGTGCATAAGCTTCACAGGATGTGGGCCTAATGTCGCGTCTCACAGATGAAACAGGGTTGCAGTAAGATCAAGGAGCTTTTCCTTTTTTCTTAACTTTTTGGCCTCAACCTGTGTGCCATAATTGATAAGAAATGCACAAACAGCACTTTAGAGGTTTTTAAAAATGCAGATGTCTGCTGCCAATATGACTGTAAGTACATTTTTATAATTAAGTTTGAGAGAAATCAACTAGAAACTTGTTTTCCTTGTTACTTTCTGGGAGGAAGCTTCGTGGTATCCGAAGCAGAACATCCAGATTCAGTCACAGTTTTGTTCCACACAGTATTAACCTTGTGAACTCTAAAGCTTCCTCCTTCCGTTATGTATTCAAGATCGACAGTGATTAATATATATGTTACTTATATGTAAGGGTATAGGTCTATACATACGTTGTATATAGTTATGTTTAAATGTGTGTTATGTATGTGTACACTTTGAGAGCAAGCAACTAAATTTCATTTTTAATGTGTGCTATTGTGCCCACAGTAAAAAAATGACAATAAAGATTTCCAAAGCGCCTGAAGGCAGGACAAGAAGCAACGGATGGAAACTAATCAAAGAGAGAAGCAATCTAGAACTAAGGAGAAACTTCCTGACAGTTAGAACAATTAACCAGTGGAACAACCTGCCTCCAGAAGCGGTGAATGCTCCAACACTGGAAGTTTTTAAGAAGAAACTGGACAGCCATTTATCCGAAATGGTGTAGGGTTTCCTGCCTGAGCAGGGGGTTGGACTAGATGACCTCCACGGTCCCTTCCAACTTTTTTTTATTGTTGTTGTTGTTGTTGTTGTTATTATTATTATTATTATTATTATTATTATTATTATTATTATTATTATTATTATTATTATTATTATTATTATTATTATTATTATTATTATTATTTGTTTGTCTGTCTGTCTGTCTGTCTGTCTGTCTGTCTGTCTACTTATTTCTAGGTAAACAATTTTTGCATTTGATGATGGTATTTCTGAACATTTAAATTAACATCATCTGGACAATTTGTTTTTACCTTAGAACCATTTCCAAGCAAAAAGACAAGTATAAATTTGTTATGAGGATGGATGAAGTTGCTTACGGTAACTCTACTGAAATGGCACTGAAAATTCCAATTTGGGATACTTCTGAAGTTGCTTGAGAACACCTGATTTTAAAGAGGTGCTGTCTGAGAGTTTTTAAGAGGTGAAATGGAATTCTGTAAACTTCAGCAAGACTTTGTGTTGGCCTTGTTCATTTCATGGCTGCAAATGGGGTTCTGGAGGGCTGTTCACCAATGCTCTGGAGATACAGGGTTCTAGATCGGCTGCCTATTAGGAGCAGATATGAAGACTAGAAGCCATGTTTTAAATAAATGTTTCTTTTCTTTTCTACTTTTTTTCCTTTCTCTATTCCTTCCTTATCTATTCACTATTTTACTTTATTTCTTTTCTGAAATTTGTATTGTTGTTGTTTTAAAAAAATCTCTTTTATAAAAACTGTAAGGGAGGGAGAGAGAGAGAACATGCACGCCCCAGTTTGGTGTAGCCATTAAGGTATCAGGCTAGAGACCAGGAAATTGTAAGTTCTAGTCATGCCTTAGGCACAAAGCTAGCTGGGTGACCTTGGGTTTTCTCTCAGCACTAGAAAGGATGCAATGGCGAACCGCTTGCCAACTACTGGGGCATTATGAAGTCAGAAAAAAGATACTCTCTACAGAATTTGACATGTGATATTTGAGCATCAGATCTGACAGGGAAGGAGGCCTGTTCCTGACTTTTTCTACAACTCAGAAACTTTTTTGGTAATATAATGCTGGATCAAAATAGGGGTGCTTGCTAGGTTTTGAAGAAGAGAGGAAAATGTTATACCAAAAGAAAAAAACCCAATTTCTTTGGCTTTTTACATTAGAATTGAAATGCATACATGCACACTATATGCAAATGATATAGCTTAGCACTTAGTCGGCTTCTTAAAATGAGAATCTGAAGCAACTGTATAATGATGACCTCAATCAGTGGATCACTGCTGCGCTGTGCATCCCCCCCTCCTTGTTTTAAATAAATCTTTCAAGGAGCTGCTTTTTCTTTTAAATAAGTGGCCCTCTTAAAGGCTTCAATAAGGAACAGCAGTTTTAATACTATTCAAACAAAAGATGTAGTGCATTGAGCCATTGAACATGCATTTTGCAAAGTTCCACCAATGTTATCTCATTGATCTGAATTGTCTTTTACCACTCATCAAAACAAAAAAAATATGCATTTTCTTTACGGTTACAAAATACACTGAATGACATTATGTCTCTTCTAAAGAACATTAGAATAACTTGGCTGAGATGGGCGGCTATAGAAATTGAATAACTAAATAAATTTAAGATAAGAAAACTTGTGTGAGAGGAAAACATTGCATTGCACTTTCTTTTAAAGGGAGTGTAGAGTTCAGAGACAGTGTAAAGTGTGAAATTCAGAGAAAAAAAGGCCTCTTTCTAAACTTTTCTCTGCATCCTTATGAGACAGGCATATAGGTAGTCCTTGACGTATGACCACAATTGAGCCCGAAATGTCTGTTCCTAAGTGAAACATTTGTTAAGTGAGTTTTTTCCCCATTTTACGACCTCTCTTGTCACAGTTGTTAAGTGAATCACTGCACTTGTTAAATTAGTAACACGGTTAAGTGAATCATAAGTCAGTTTTTTCAGCGATGTTGTTAACTTTGAATGGTCACTAAACAAAGTGTTATAAGTCAAGGAGTACCTGTAATTCAGAGCAATATTCATTTAAATTAATTAATTAAATAAATTAAAAGCTTACTTTCGGTTTGCTTTTTGATTTTTAGTGTTACTGTCTCTCCAGCCATTTGGAGCAGATGAATGGCTTCGCTCAGGGGCTTCCCTTTAAGGCTGACATTATTGATAGCTAATATCCGATCTCCTATGTGGATGGCTCCAGTTCTAAGGAAAAAGTAAAGGAAACTTCAGCTGTGATGCATGGCAGCAATTTCATTTAAAAATCCATCCATCTACCATGAATTATAAGACAGAGAATACTACGGACATCCGAAGAAAAATATGAAAAAAAAATCCATAACTATGTATAGATTTCCATCATTCATCAATTCTGTGATTTATATTGGGAAGAGAAATTCTATTGTGTACATATTCTTACAATTCACATTAATAAAACAATAACCAAGGAATGACCCAATCATTTGATATCATAAATGAAATTAGTCAAAATCCTATTACAAGTGATCTTAACCTGAAGATTTTTTGGAGGTGGGGCATATCTTAAGAAGAATGTAGAATTGGATGAAATGTCAAGATCTCATAATGGTTCGGCCATTTTTTATTTTTAAAATGGCTGCAAATTGAGTTTTAGGATACTTGGGATGGGGGTAAAGGCTACTGTGACTGTAGAGCAGGGGTCTTCAAACTTGGCTCTTTTATGACTTGTGGACCTCAACTCCCAGAATTCCTCAGCCAGGCATGCTGGCTGAGGAATTCTGGGAGTTGAAGTCCACAAGTCATAAAAGGGCCAAGTCTGAAGACTCCTGCTGTAGAGGGTAAGGAAGATTGCCTTGATGGAGATATGCAAGATCCATTGCCTAGGCAATTGAAGATGGGAGTGGAAAAAGGGACCCATATGATGTTTGGAACATTCAGATCATATTCAGAAATGACTCGGGAAATCATCACCCTATTTCACTGGAGTATAAGGGGAAGACGTATATCACAATCAGACTTGCAGAATTCTTTTATTATAGCTAAACTCAATAAAGTACAATTATGATTGTATGTGGATTTCATTTTCTACTGGGCCTGATGGTGACCTTGGAGAAGCTATCCAGAAGCCATTAAGACAACAACAGGTGCAGAAGCATGTGTTGAGTCCAGAGAGGCAAAACAATACTCAAAGGGACTCATTCTGTCTCCCACTGATTCCTGTGATATTAGAGAAGGGAAGGAAAAACACAGGCAGGCTTGTAAATGTCTATTATGATAACTTTTATCAATAAAGTATTGTTCTAGTTTCCTTCTGGAGTCAGTTTTTTAATTTGGCAGTGTTTCTCGACCTGAGCAATTTTAAGAGGGGTGGGAGTTGAAGTCCACCCCTCTTAAAATTGTTCAGGTTGAGAAACACTTATCTATGGAATAGGTTTGACAGTAACTAACTCTTACAATATAGATTCCACTCACTTCTGGACAGCTTTTACTGGATAGCAGCAAGAGAAAAAAATGTTCCCTTCCATTTGCCTTTAGATGTGTTCTCAGTCAGAAATGGAAAAAGAATAGTTAAATAACAGTGGTTGCTTAGGTATATTGCATCAATTCCGCCCCCCCTAGGATCTTTCCTCCTATATTTATGAAACACACAGGAATTTAGGTATATATGCTGGTCTAAGACTGTAATAAAATTGCTTTATTGGCTTAAGTATTTCCTCCTGCATTGTCTTTTATGGCTAATGATTTTTATTGAAAGCATGTACAAACAAAAGTACACCATTTGTTTTCTGCTACAGAAAACGAAAGCTTTGTGCCCTGACACGCAATTAATATTCCAAATACCATCTGTGGACAATTTCGTATTATATTCCAACAGTTAAAAGGTTTGGAATGGGTTTTGGGGGGGAGAGGGGAGTTAGTACCATACAGTACTGCATATTAATTTCATAACTAACCAATAGAGGTCACTGTGGCTCAATCAAATAGCAAAACAAAGCTATTCAATAGAGCAGTGTGTAATCAAAAACACACTTTTATTTTACCCTTACTAGGTGGTGAACTTGAAGTGAAAAGCTCAATTAATCATAAGACTTTGAAGGGAAATTAAAATTTGGATGCCATCTTCTTCCATCAAGACGACGCTATAGGGCATTGTGCAACAGAACAATTAGACATAAGTTTAGTTTTTCCCCCCACGCCATCACTCTGCTTAACAACTAATTCCTATAACACCGTCAAACTACTTAGTAAAGCTGTATTACTATTATTCTCCTCATCTTTCCTATTACCTACCTCCTTATCTTCTTATGACTATAATTTGTTGCTTGTAACTTACAATTTATATTGTTTTATTTAATATCCTAGTATGATTTATATTGTTGCTTAGCTAGTATCCTATGACTATCACTAAATGTTGCATCTTATGATTTATGAAGGATTGTATTTTATGATTTATGAAGAATGTATTTTTATGTTGTCTATAATCATAATCTATCACTATTACTTGTATGTACAAGTAATGCACCAGAGCTTATGCACCAAGCTTACTCTGGTGCAAGTAATGCACCAGAGTAATGCACCAAGCTTATGCACCAGAGACAAATTCCTTGTGTGCCCAAACACACTTGGTCAATAAAGAATTCTTAATTCTTCTTAAATCTTAACTTACTTTCTTGGCTCCAATGCCAAAGAAATCCTGGCTACAGGATGACATAAATACCATAGGTGGAGTGGGAATATTGCAATAACTGCATTGTTAATGGTCTACCAGAAGATGGCACTGTTGGCTCAGAAAGATAACAGAAGCCTCTCAAGAATTAAGTTTGGAATCATCAGATCCTTAACAAATTCAAAAAGGCAAGGTAGAGATTCAGCCTTTATAAACCATGAACAATTATCAACATTTATTAGCTTTGTAGCATCCTAGGAATTCTGACTAAGCCCCTCAACTGAATTTCAGGACAAAATTACTTGCTGTGTTAAGGGAAATATTTTATATTTTTCTACCGACCAGTTTCTTATCTCATTTCTGTTAGCAATTGTGGAAGTCTGGCCTGGCCAGCACCTATAGAAATGAGGCAAAGAACTCTACAGAGAAGTGCTTTGGAATATGTCCCCCTAACCCAGCTTCAGTTTTACTGAGAATATAGGTATGCTGAGGATATATCATAGGAAAAAAATGGCAGATCTGTGTCCAAGGGACATCCTCTACTACAGGGGTCCCCAACCCCCGGTCCATGGCCCAGTATCGGTCCATTGGGAATTGGACGGCACAAGTAGGCAAGTGTGTGAGCACATGAAACTCCATTTGTGCAAGTGGACAGCACGAATGCATGAAACCATCTCCTTTCTTCCCCCCTATTCCCACCACTCATGGTCTACAGAGCTGGAAAGGTTGGGGACTGTTGCTCTAGTGTATCTTTCCTATGTCTGTCTGTCTGTCATCACATTTTTCAACTGCTCACAGAGGAGGGACTCTTGATGGCATCTAGATAAATCACCTCTAGACAGGCCAGCTAGTAAAGCAGTCTAACAGCTGGACCATTGTAATGTTATCCTTACAATAATCTTAACATTATATTGTAAACTAAGATCTGCAATATTACCATCACCCCTCCCCCCCAAAAGAAAGCAATCCATTTCCTCATATTTTGAATCCCCCCTTCCGCCTTATGTTATTTTGCAAATCTGAAACATTGATGTGACTTAGGTGGCCACACTAAAAAGTTATGTGGTCTCTAGGAGTTGAAAATGATTTTGATGGTTCATGACTAATCAATCAATCAATTATGTGTGGGTGTATGGAAGTAATTTCTTAAGGTTTTGCTTTGTTTTTAGAATGGCAGTGCTGATGTTCCAACTGCCAAGCTATAAAGATAGATTTAAGTCTAAATTCCACTGAGTTCAATGTTGAGGAATGCCTATATAAGACTATATGTGTCTAATCCTGAGCACCAGAACAAATAACAGGTAATCCAAGCCAATTTAGGAGGAATATCTTCGAATGTTAAAAAACAACAATGGTATTTTTTTTTCTTTGGTAAAGTTTCTCATGTGGGCTTGAATATTAATCTGACTTTTAATTATGTTTAGGATTGCAAAGCATGTATTAAATAAATCTTTGGACACTGGTCATTTTTCATTCTCTTTCTTTCTTCTTCCAGTTTTGTCTTCCAATCTGCCAGGATACAAGATTTATTTGAGGAAAAGCAGCAAACAAGAAAGATAAAGCAACTGAACCTTTCAAATATTAAATTAAATTAATTTCCCTGGTACACATATTTACATAAAACTAACTGATGTCCATAACACTATCAATAAAGTAATGATGCCTGTGCTATCCAAGAAGCTGAATGTTCAGAAAAAAACTCTGTCAGATGGTCTTGTTTTTCAGATCATTCAATGGAAGTGAGCAGGAGCGAACCAGCCTAGAAATAAGGAGAAATGTTCTGACAGTTAGAACAATTAACGGTTTGCGTTAACTGTTATGGGTGCTCCATCACTGGAGGTTTTTAAGAAGAGATTGGACAGCCATTTGTCTGGAATGGTATGGGCTTTCCTGCTTGAGCAAGGGGCTGGACTAGAAGACCTCCAAGGTCCCTTCCAACTCTGTTAATCTGTTAAGATTCCTTCTTTGGAAGCTGAATGCCTGCAGTGACACCTCAGGCCTCTGACTCTAAGGTTGCAAATTGCAACTTACCTTTCTGCCAGTCCTCGTTTTGTCAAGCCTGAAATGACAATGGGGTCAAAAGGTTCCTCCGTGCCTGAAATAGTGATTCCCAGGGGCCCACCATATCTCTTCAATTCCACTGTGTAGATGATAGCCCCAGTGGTTTCTTGCTCATCTGTTAAAAGGAACAAAGAGGCTGAATAATCACGAATGAAGGCAAATAAAGGCTGAATAACGATGATAGAAGCCATCGAAAGGCCAAGCTCAGAAGACGTTCCAGCCAATCACAAAGAAACTTGCAGCCCTCTGAATCTTTTTGAAGGGGCCTGTTTGTATATAGGAAGCGTGTGAATATGCAAGCATATTAATTAACAATATTGATTCACAATCTGTCAACCTCATTAGTCTTCGAAAGGATCTTTTTTTTTTGTCAACAGATTAATTCAGAGTTTTTGTACCAGAGTTATCCTCATCCTTCCTGATCTTCAATTTGACAAGTTCTTCACACTGTTTTAAAATCTGCACTGCGTCTTCCATTGAGCAATTGTCAAGTCGGATATTATCAATAGCTAACAGCTTGTCTCCGGGCTCCAAGGTGCCAGTCCTACATACAAAGAAAAAAAACAAATCTTTTAGAAAACATTCTAAATAGTGTTAACATTTGTTCTCCTCAAGTGCTAACAGTGTTGGTGATATGATGAAATAAGTGTTGGGCAAACAAAATAATTCATATTTTTTTAAGTAGCTGTCTTTCAATACGATGGAAAAAAATTACTTTAGAAAATGTTTTAAAATAACGAGAATCCCAGAAGAATTCTCTTAGTCTCCTTGCGCTCAGTTTAACCACAAAGAGGTCAAGAGGTGTATTTAATTATATTGTCTTCTGTTGCACAAACATTTCTCCAGATTTCTGCTGCCTCTTCATGCTTCAGATGAGGTTCCAAAGGAAGACTTTAAAGCAGGACCCTTTCTTTTAGGGTGCTTCAGATTGGGAGCCAAAAGGCTTTAGACCCAGTCTTTCTCAATCCCAGCAACTTTCAGATGGCTGGACTTCAACTCCCAGAATTCCTCATCCAGCAATACTGAAACAATGCTTTAGAACAGGGGTAGTCAACCTTGGCTCTTTTATGACTCGTGGACTTCAACTCCCAGAATTCCTGAGCCAGCTGTGGTGGCTCAGGAATTCTGGGAGTTGAAGTCCACGAGTGATAAAAGAGCCAAGGTTGACTACCCCTGCTTTAGAATGATTCAAAGGGAAATTGAAACATCCACCCCGTCACCTTGGAGCATCTTCAGCAACAAAGGAAACTCGAATATTATAAAGATGAATTTAAAAGAAATTCCCAGACACCTTGAGAAGAAGGTAGAAAAAGAGATACTTCTTTCTAAAGGGAAGAACATTTCCAAGGCCTATTTTGGTATAGGATTAGTCTGAACAAGTATGTGCCAGCTTCATGTGTATTAATTGGGCTCAATGTCATATTACAATCCAGTATACCTATGAAAGATGGTTGAAGTCATAGAGAGATATTACAGATCTTATGAACAAATTCATTGCTATTGTTTATTAGGATTCAGAAATAAAACAAACAAACAAATAAACAGGTAATTCACTCACCTATGTGCTACACTCCCCTTCTTGATATCAGAGATAATTAAAGGCTCACCAGACTTTCTGCTTGCTGTTTAGGAAGAGATACATGCAGACACTCAATCCAGGCATTTAGAGTCCATGATAATCTTCAGAATTATCTATTACCAGCCTTCCACAACCAGACATTCCTGCAGAATTCCCAGTCATTATGGCCATTAGAGCACAACAGGCTGCAGAAGACTATATAATCCAAACATTATATAAAGTAGGAAGCAACATAATAGATTTCCCTTTTTCAATTTAGCTTTAATAAAAAAACATCTAAGCCCAAGCTACTAATGTTTAATAAAATTCATAAAGCAAAGATATTTGTTATGCTTTGAGAACTGCACTCAAGGTTATATTTTAGCATCTTTTTCCCCACAAAAGAGATAGTAAACTTTGGTTGCAGCATATTGCAAATTATGGTTGAAGAAATGGATTTTTCGTTTATTAAAACAATGAACCATATAGACACAGTCATGGTCTGGAAGAAATGAAAGATAACCAAGAAAAAATATGACAAAGGTCTTTTTTAAAGAACCAAATATTCAGTCCTCTATATAGAATATGTCTATGTAGAATTCACTTATATTGTGACTGCTGGAGAAAATGAGGCAATGGATATTTTGAAGAAAGCACACCCTATCCATCAGAAGTATATGAGTGAGGTTGGTACAGTGCTTTGCTTTATGGGAGCATCACAACAGTTGAAAGAGGCAACATATTAGGGCAAAGAGAAAGAAAGAAAGAAAGAAAGAAAGAAAGAAAGAAAGAAAGGAAGGAAGGAAGGAAGGAAGGAAGGAAGGAAGGAAGGAAGGAAGGAAGGAAGGAAGGAAGGAAGGAAGGAAGGAAGGAAGGAAGGAAGATCAGAATAACAGAGTTAGAAGGGACTCTGGAGGTCTTCTAGTCCAACTCCCTGCTCAAGCAAGAAACCCTATACCATTTCAGACAAATGGCTGTCCAATCTCTTCTTCAAAACCTCCAATGCTGGAGCACCCAAAACTTCTGAAGGCAAATCGTTCCACTATTTAATTGTTCTGTCAGGACATTTCTCCTTAGTTCTAGATTGCTTCTCTCCTTGATTCGTTTCCATCTATTGCTTCTTGTCCTGCCTTCAGGTGTGTTGGAGAATAGGTTGACCTTCTCTTCTTTGTGGCAGCCCCTGAGATATTGGAACCCTGCTATCATGTCACTCCTAGTCATTCTTTTCATTAAATTAGACACACCCAATTCCTGCAACTGTTCTTCATATGTTTTAGCCTCCAGTCCCCTAATCATCTTTATTGCTCTTCTCTGTACTCTTTCTAGAGTCTCAGCATCTTTTTTACATCGTGGCAACCAAAACTGGATGAAATATTCCAAGTGTGGTCTTACTAAGGCATTGTAAAGTGATATTAACACTTCACGTTATCCTGATTCTATCCTTTTTAATACAGTTAATGCAGCCTAGGACTGTGTTGACTCCAGATCATTCTGGAGAAGGTCTATCTATATAACTGTTAAGAGTCAATACTGATTTGATAGCAAATAATCAAGCAAGCAAGCAAGCAAGCAAGCAAGCAAGCAAGCAAGCAAGCAAGCAAGCAAGCAGGAGGTTGGACTAGAAGACTTCCAAGGTCCCTTCCAACTCTACTACTACTACTACTACTACTACTACTACTACTACTACTATTATTATTATTATTATTATTATTATTATTATTATTATTATTATTATTATTATTATTGATCATCGCACAGTCAGCCAGATGTTCAGACTGGATTTGGCATTTTGTCTACCTATTGAGTCCTTACCAAGGATCTGGGATTGGCAGATGTGGATGTTGGATGGTATTACAGATATCGTCGCAGGATGGAAGCAGTTCCTAGTAAGGCCGCCTTTTGCAATTGACTAATGGCGAATTTGTCAATGCCAATGGTGTTCAAGTGGTGCTCCAGTTGTTTTGGGATTGCACCCAAGGCGCCTATTACTATTGGTACCAATTATTATTATTATTATTATTATTATTATTATTATTATTATTATTATTATTATTATTATTATTATTATTAATCTGTTTAGAACATATCCTATATCCATCACATTTCATTTACTTTTTAAATACATAGCAATTTAGTTCCCCAGCCTGGAATTAATGGTATTAAATGGCAAAAATGCTTACTTCCTGCTCAGGGAGCTAACAAGCAAGATGGGAGCTAAAGGTTTCATGCTAGGATGATATAAGATGATAGATAAATATTTTTGAATATATTTGGGATTTCTTTTTCTACTTGAACAAATTCACTTCTATTTAAGCTGCATAATTTTTTTTCCAATTAAGTCCTCAGTACATAAAAAAAAGCATTTGAAGATTTTATTTGGATAAATCTTCAAGGCTAGCTGATGTAGACTATACATCTGTAACATTAACATGCAATTTAGTTTTTGGATGTCATGCTTCTTTGCATGTTGCTGTGAACTCCCGGTTCATAAAAAAGCAGATAATTCTCAAAACTTGTCTTTCACTAAAAAAATAAAAAATAAATAAATTGGGGATCGTAAAAGTTTAGAGATATTAAATGAAACAGTATATTCAAGATTTTAAACACTTAATTTTATGCATTTTTTAAAAATTGGCCATTAATATAAAAGCATGACAAATCTAAATTCTGAATGAATATGCGTGAAACTGATGCTACCCAGAAACAGTGCTTCATTTCTAGCACAGTTAGAAATGAAGTTTTAAATTTACAGCAACCTGCCAATTCTCGAAATATAATTAGCTCCATTTCCTTTTAAGGACTCCATTTCTACAACTATTTATAGAATATGCTATTCACAGCTGAGGAATATTTGGATATCCTCCTCCTATTTGTCCACAGGGAGTCCAACAAGGGGAGGAAAGCCGAGTTAAGAGAGGAGTTTTTTTTTAATTATTATTTTTCATTACTTCCCAGAGATGTAAGTAACATTCCTAGGTGGGTGACTTAGATTTGCTTCAATAAAAAAAATCATGCTGTGGAAACAACATGATTCTCATTGTCAAAGCTCTTTGGACAGAAAACTCTTTTTGTACTTCTTCCCAGCACTGTCTGAAGCTCTTGAAGGTTGGATGGCTTAGTGCACAATAAATATTACAATACATACACAGCCAAACAACCTGGAAGATGTTTGGTGCACTCCAAGGGGTTTCCAAGCTGGGTAACCACCCTGGAAAGCAAAGCAACCCTATGAAGATTGGTCCAACCCTGAACAAGTTGGTGATGTGGTTTGTTGTTGAACCTTAGTAGCAAAGCAGAACAAACCATACTAGGCCTTAGCACGTTGAATTATAGATTCAAGATTGGAAGAAGATGGATGCAAGTGCTACTTTCCAGACTAATGAAGGTCCTGGAGACTATGATGTAAACAGCCAGTTGTAAATGGTTATGGAGACTCTTAGTCAACCAGGTCATGGTTGTCCCAAAGTTGCTTTTTCAAGAGACAACTAGACTTTCTTTGTTTTTGCTTGAATATGTTTCCCTTCTCATCCAAGAAGCTTCTTCAGTTATGAGGAAGTTCTTGGATGAGAAGCAAAATGTCTTCAAGCAAAAACCAAAAAAAGTCCAGTTGCCTTTTGAAAAAGCACCTTTGGGACAGTTAACTGCAAGCTTTCCCATTATCTGTGAAGAGACTTGCAACCTTGCCAAATCATAGGAAAGCTATTAGAAAGAAAAACCAAAATTCTTTGCCTTAATATCTATGGGGTTATAATTGACCTAAATGGAAAACAATTCAATTGCTGAAATTCTTGTAACTCTTTGCAATCTCCACAAATCTTGTTAAAGGTATTCTGTAAGTTTCTTTGAAGGAAAACAAATCATCTCTGGTTTTCATTAGCTGTCAAAATTCTTGAACAAACTGATGCAGTCTAAGACTAGAGATTCAGTTTGATGGCAAACCAGTATGAGTTGATGTACTCTGAGATTCAATTAAAAAAAAAAATCCAAGATCTTGGGGAAAAAGCATGAATTCTTTGGGCAAGATGCAGCAAAATGACCATTGTCATTTTTGATCACTGGGACTTCTGGTGAACCAAGAGGATTGACTTAGCACATAATAGGATAGCAATCTGGACCTCTTTCATTACTGTTTTTGGAAGAATTCAGTCATGTCAGGGCTGTGGTTGGCCAGCCAAAAAACTATTGGCAAGCTAGTCAGAAGCAGCAATGGAATCAGGCTGACACAATGAGATGCAATGCCAGAGATAATTGACCTTCAGTGAAACATGCAGATAAAGAGAAAATTGCATTTATAGTCTCGCTGCATTTGAAGCAGTGCATGAATACTTTAGCCTGACACCCCTTCTCTCACTGTGGAGAGCCAGCATGGTGTACAGTGGCAGTCAAGGTGCTGCTGACTAAGCCTTGGAAGATTCAGGTTTATATTCACTCTCAGCTAATTCATGGGGTGATTCTGGGCCAGTCACTCCCTTTCTCAGCCCAACCAATTTTACATGGTTGTTGTGGGGAAAAGATGGAAGAGGGGGGGCGCTATGAACATACTTTAAGAGTTGGCTTCCAATTCTGTTGGCTGGACCCAGTCCAAAGTGTAACATTCCCTTAGTATAGGAGACAGCAAATGTGGGATTCATGGTTGGCCACTCTAAAGAAGGTGAAAGTGAAAAAGAAAAAGAACCCCAAAGAAATGAAAATATTGCCATTCCTAAAAATCTATCTAAGGCAAAGGGTTAAATGAAGCATTAAACTGATTGGCTTGCTACTAATGACAGTGTCAGAAAGTCCTACTACAGGGGTCTTCAAACTTGGCCCTTTTATGACTTGTGGACTTCAACTCCCAGAATTCCTCAGCCAGGCACGCTGGCTGAGGAATTCTGGGAGTTGAAGTCCACAAGTCATAAAAGGGCCAAGTTTGAAGACCCCTGTCCTACTATAACTCAATCTCTCTAAAAATGATCCTGTTTTGAAATGAAGGCACCAACATAAGACATTGTTTATGACAACCTCAGAAGCAGTAGAAACATCACTAAATTTGCAAAGAGCTTTGACAGGATACAGAGTGCCCAAAAGCTACAGGTTTGTTTGTTGAAGCAAGTCCCTACTTCAGTTTATAAATCTGCTTCCCTGATCTTTGGCTAGGTTTGCTACTACTGTTGAGAGACTAAAATACCCAGAAAGATCCATGTTAGAAAAGACTGAAATAAGTATAAAATCAAAACTTTATTACAACCTTTGGACCAGAAAGTGCAACAACAAAATATATACACTTGCAAATATTAATAAAACATTTAAGAATGCAATAAAACTACATAAAATGTATTATTGCTGTGACTGTAGTTTTTTTTAAAAAGCAGTGATCTCCAAAATTTCTGCTAAATTTTAACTTTAGTAGGATGAATACAACAAACAAAATCAAGCAATCTGGAAAGTTACATCAGAGTCCTGGGCAGATAGAAACAATGACAAATAGGCCTTCTGCTCTCCACCAGGGTAGTTTTTTAAAATGGGATAAATATGTATCTTCCTAGATTCCTAGAGAGCAACAAAGGAGCATATCACGTAGGGATTTCACAGAGCCATTTCTCCATGGGCATAAACCAGGGGTCTTCAAACTTGGGCCCTTTTATGACTTGTGGACTTCAACTCCCAGAATTCCTCAGCCAGCATGCCTGGCTGAGGAATTCTGGGAGTTGAAGTCCACAAGTCATAAAAGGGCTAATTTTGAAGACCCCTGGCATAAACACTGCTAAAAAGGGATATTTTTATACCACCTCCTCAGAACTGCAGAGGATGGTACATCCACCTTGGCCAAGGTGAAAGCCTAAAAACATTTCAGAATCAAAATTGAAGAGAGGTAAGATGATAAGAGATCACTTGACCATTTGAGAAGAATCCATAAACTGTAGGATATTAGACTTAAACTCATTTGAAAATCAACATCCCAGATGTGTTGTATAAGATGACTCCTGGCATTTTCAAGTCCTAATAGACAGAGACTTTCCAAAGAAAGTCCTAAGGACTGGAGTTTGCCATTAGCCTTTATTAGCCAGGTTGATTTAAAACATTATCTAAAAACCAGGAGAAACAAACCTCACAGGAGAAAAATCAATTTCAACCAGAAATTAAAGTGATAAAACCAGGCTCTGGTACTTGCAGAAACCAAACCTGTCTCTAACCATAAAACAGCATTCTTGATGCATCTTGGAGCTGTGTGCTCTTATAAACGTGGACTAGGTAGGTTTCAGGATATTAAACTTTTAAAAATGCAAATTGGAACACTATAAAGAAGCTGCGAGATTACTTTAACAAGGAAAATCTTGCAAGCTGCAGGAATAAAAATATGCCCCCTTTGAATGAAAGAATCTTAAGACAGCTGGTGGAGCTACATTGGGCTATACTTGCCTGATAAGAAAAATCTGTGTTCTAAGATAAGAAAGCCTGGAAACTGCACCCCAGGATATTTATAAGTATGTACCTGCTCTGTTGAGGTCCCATTAATTTGCCATTTATGTAACCTGGTGTTGTGTCATGCAAATACCAGCACTTTAGCTTTTTTATATAAATTATTGCTAGTTGTTCTTTTAGATAAAACGAAGCCAATGCTTTCAATGCCTTTCTCATTCCCACCTGGGAGACCAACAAAATTACACTGTGTCCATTGTACTAGTACATTATAGTACTACATTTATTACTTCATATAGCCAGAGTGGAATTGCCTGCTCTGCTAATATTGGATAGTGATACTTAGAAGATAAGAGAGCCTGATTTATGGAACTGATGCACAAATTAAAGAGTAAAGAATACACCCTTCTCTTACTCCTCTTTTGATGGAAACAGATCCCAAAAGGTGCCCCCAAAGGGAACATCTGACTCACAATGAAATGTTAGAATACAAAATTTGTGAATGCAGGACTCATCTTTTATCCTGTGAGGTTTCCTGAAGTTTTGCCATAGCATCTCCTGTGGAATAAATGTATTTTGGCAAGCATCAGTTCCTCTTTCTTATTGTTTCATAAAAAGTGAATCGAATATGGGGAAGAAAAGGTGGGTCTGTTCAGAACTGTCACTGACATTTAATGTAATATATCCTAAGAGATGGAAAATTAGTTTTCATTTAATCCTATCTGGGTGCTGCCAGAGGCAGACCGTTCAGAAATGAGTGTGTTGAAATGCTCAAGAAAATAAGAATTGGAAACAAAGCTCATGAAAAATCTGGTATACCTAATCCAGATAATGATCATCCTCATTGTAAATGATTATATTTATCAAAGTGACTTGATGTACTTTTAGCATTTTTTAGAAAATGAATTGCTGCACAAAGAAGATGGAAACATCAGATCATTCAATTGTTTTTCTTCATGAAAGATCATGCTTTAAAGAACGGTTCTCCAATTAACATTGCTATAAATCAGAAATCCAGACTGGGCTAATACTTATTCTGTTACAATACACGTGATTGCCAGATAGGACAACATGTCTACTATCTTCTGTGAACAAAACAGTGTGTGCATGCGTACACACACGCGCGCGCACACACACACAACCCACTATCATGTTAAATGAAGAATCTAGAGAGAGTTCATCTATAGATGCAATGTGAATTACCGTTTTCAAATAGGCTTACTGATATTTAATTTAGATCTAAAGTATAGGCCTAGAATGCTATTGTGCATTCTGATAATTAACGAGTTTTCAGATCAGGCTTCAACAAAACTGCTAATAATTTAATTTACTTGAAAATGTTCACATATAATTAGGAAGGTTTACAAAAACAAGCTTATCATTTAAAACATAGAAAATGTTTTGCAGGGAAAGGTTAGGGAAAAATAATCTGGTATGGTACTGATAATTTTGCAGCACTCCTTCCAATATGCAGAAACAAAGCAGCACATTCTCCTAAATTGGAGGGGGAAAAGGTTTGCTCAGCAGTCAATTAGCTTTCAATTAACCCTAATAGATCTGATTAGCCAAATTAAATTCTCATTGGCAAGCTGTTGACTTTGCTGTTCACTCAGGTTTGCTTCCTTATGTCTTGGATTGGCTTTGAAGGGATCAAATCATTTTATACCAAGGCTGTTATCGGACAATTTGTGCTTGAGAAGTATTGTAGATCTTCATTTTACCCAATCTATGTCAATTTCAATGGACAACATTAGCCTGAAAAGGTGATGGCCATATTTCCAATAAACCAATAAACTAAGTCAGTGATGGCAAACCTTTTAGAGACCGAGTGCCCAAACTGCAACCCAAAACCTACTTATGTATCGTCGGGTGCCGGGTGGGCATGGCCCATTGGCTGGGTGTGGCCCATTGGCTGAGCGTGGCCCATTGGGTGGGCGTGGCTGCGGTGGTAACAGCAGGTTGGGTGGGACTAAAAAGTTCAATCAATCAATTCCAACTTTGCGAGATCTTTTTTTTCCCACGAGAAGTTGCAATTGATTGCTTGATTGAAGCAATCAATTTTTTTTTTGCACACGGCGGCGGAGGCCTAAAGCGAAAAGGTTTTATAAAACCCAGCTGAAGGCCTAGGACTGGGGCGACGGACTGAGTGCCACCTGTGGCACGCATGCCATAGGTTCGCCACCACAGAACTAAGTACTAAAGCAAAGTGAGTGAACCTTTTTCTGTAAGGGCCATGAAGCTCAATCTCTCAGCTTTTATCAGAGGAATCATGTATTTTAAGAATAAATGGAAATATTGTAGCCTTAGTATTATTTACTTCACAATCTACTGAAGTCAGGGATCATGCTAGTTACATACACTTAACAGAATAACAGAGTTGGAAGGGAACTTAGAGGTCTTCTAGTCCAACCTCCTCTGCTCAAGCAGGAGATCCTATACCATTCTGGACAAATGGCTATCCAATCTCTTCTTTAAAATCTCCAGTAATGGAGTATCCATAACTTCTTGAGGCGAGCCATTCTACTAATTAAATGTTCTTACTGACTGGAAATTTCTCCTTATTTCTAGTTTGGTTCTCTCCTTGGTTAGTTTTCATCCATTGCTTTGTGTCTTGCCTTCAGGTGCCTTGGGGAATAGGTTAATCCCTCTTCTTAATGGCAACCCCTCAAATATCGGAGTACTGCTATCACATCACCTCAAGTCCTTCCTTTCATTAGACTAGACATATCCAATTCCTGTAGCATTGTTCATATATTTTAGCCTCCAGCCCTCTAATCATCTTTATTGCTCTTTTCTGCACTTTCTAGAGTCTCAACATCTTGTTTATATTGTGGCATCCAAAACTGGATGCAATATTCCAAGTGTGATTTTACTGAAATAATAATTCACAGGATTTAAATAAACAAGGAGTGAAAAATAGTAATATAACTCTATTAAACATACAACCAACAAAACAAAACAAAACAAATATAGTAATAAATTTAGAAAGCAGAACTGTAACTTGAGGAGCATACACACACCAGCAGTTAACAAAATAGCTACAAATTCTCCTTCTTGGTTTTCTTCTTCTCTGTATGATATACTACATTTGCATGATATACTTAGAATTTGTTGCTCACAGCAAGCAGGAGGCACAGAGAAATATTGTGCCAAACTACAGCTGTCTTGTTTTGCTCACCAAAAGGAATCAAACACCACTCATGTTTTTTTAAGACATAAGCTTGTGTTCCAAGTGTCAGCCTAAGTTTAAGATGTCTTATTTTGTAGCTTGGATTTAATTACTTTGGAGAAACTAGAGCAAAATCAACAGCTTTCATTTATATTTTCTTCCATTTAGTAAAAAAAATGTACTACAGGAATAGAAAGATTGGACCTCAAAGAGTCTCAAAGAATTTATCACAGAAATCCTTCAAAATGTAACATCTCATTCCTTGTTTTACTGTATGTAGATTAAGGATGGATTATAGGGTAATGGAAAGTTTAAATGAGTTTGTAAATAATCTTGTTATAGATGGCATAGATTTCTATGTTAAGGAAAGAACTAAAGATAATTTTAAAAAAGATTTTTTAAAATGTTTCTCCACATAAACAGATTATGTTAAAAGCATTAAGCTTAGGCACAGTTGTTGATTAAAAAAAGTCTGATGTCACATGTCTAGAAATTAATATATTCTTGAAGAGAGAAAAATTGGAGAATACACCAAACTGGCTTTTGAATATGTATTATAAATATATTATATATATTTCTATTCAAAATTTCCTTAAATCATACAATTCCTTCTTATCTTGACAAAGCAAGTGAAAAAGAGTCTTAATGAAGAATAAAGTCGCCCTTCTACCAGTCATTTCTTTTTTATTGTTGCCTAGGGTTGCTGCTAAGAAAGGTCTCCCCTTTTCACACATTATACTAACTAAGCTCACAAGGTTCTCGCTGTCATAATTCAGCCTACTAGACACTCAGTGTCAACCATAACATTTAACCTCACAAGGGATCAAGAGACTATCAGAAGAAAGACTTCAGCTACTATAATGGTATGTGGGAGTGACCTTAGAGTTGCAGTCAGGGAAACGATCGGATATGTAGGAAACTTAGCTTGCAGAATGAATGGCAATAGGGAAGAACTATACTTGCAAGATTCACACAATAAAGCAGAATCAGTTCATATGGGCATGCTTCCTATCTGGACTACCTCATAAATCTGACCTCAATCTTGTAAGTCTCCTCACGTCACCTTTATAGCCCAAGAATCCAGGGAGAGTCTCTTCTGAGACATTTGCCGTGCCCATATTCCTCCTGCAGGCTAAGCTGCCTCTTATCCTGCTGTTCCCCTGACTGCAGCTCTTCCCCTCTGCCTCCCAAGATCATTCCCATATCCCATTACAGCCACCGAAATAACCTCTAGCCCCCCCAAACAAGAAGTAAGATGGCTGATGGCGCTTATTTAACATCCTGCCTCAAAGAGAGGCTCTCACAGTCTGCAGGAAGACAGACAGCTTTTGATTTGTGACATGATGGATGATATTTCTCTATACGCATGCCCAGTTTTTATTAAAATGTATAATGATTTAGATGGGAGAGATTTCCCCCCTGAAGGGGTTTTGAGCATATAATTCACATGCATCGTTGACATAGCCAGTCATAAAACATCTTACACCACTGATTGAAACATGAAGCATTGGGGAAATGTGTGTACTTAAGCCAAGTTTAATATGACTACGATCGCATTTCGAAAAAGGGAAATAATCAGACTGGAAAGGACAATTTTAAATCCCCCTTCCCCCAAATTTGAAGAGCTGAGGAAAAATAGGCAAAAGAAAACATACATTTAAGGTTCAAATTGCAAAAGAAGAACAGTCTGCATATAAATTAATTACTGCTTGAAAATGTCTGTTTACTCAAGAGTAAATATGGTAAATGGAAATATGCTTAGAAGGTACTAAAGCTTTTATATTAAGCTGCATCCATTTATTCTCCAATTTTTTTATAGCCTCAACTATAACAGCTAAGGAACAAAGTCATGCATTCATTTTTGAGTGGTTAAAATTCTAAATGCAACCAGCTTCATTTGAAAACCTCCCAAGACCCGCCGAGAAGGATCAGAGATTTTTGATTTAGTGAGAGAAAATCCATTTTGTTTTGCTATTGTTCAACTCTTGGGGTTAGGAATTCATGCTCGTCATCCAGGAAGGCTAAAAGCCCCAGCTGACTTTCCTGCCCCTGAAATGTACTATGTTCTATGGAGATCTGACATTATTACATGAAGGCTTTGTCACATTAAAAGCAAATATTTGAATTCCCTTGACCCAGTGATAAAATCAGATACTTTTGTACACATTATATTACAAGGATGAAAGGCCTTGATGACTATTGGAGAAAATTATAACTTTCAATTATACCTCTCCCAAGCAAACCTCCAACAAGCTACTGCAATAAAACTCTCATTAAAGTGTTTTAATCTATTCATAGGTTTAACCCTCAAGCAGCTTCTTTGAGTCTCAGTTAAACATATGTATTATTGGAGTCGGGGCTCTTTGCTTAAAAAATAGTAATGATTGAGTCTGTGTTTGAAATGCTGTACATCATGTTGTAGTGCCATTGTATATTGTAACAGAAGTTGTCATCCTTCAGATTCCAATTCTTCTATAATCCAGTGTCACCATTCATTAAGAAGAGGCGGTTTCAGTAATACGTGGGGGAACTTCAGTGTTTGCAGAAATACCAATAAAAGTTTACATGAAAATTCTCCTATGCGTGGAAATAGCCTACTGAGACCTGCACTTAGAATACTGATGGGAGAAGAACAGAATATTTTTTAGGATAGCACAGCTGACCAATTGATGGTCTGAACAGGAACATCACTCTAAAGCAGGGGTGACAAACTGCCGCCCTGCGGGCCGGATGCATCACGCCCACCCCATTGCCGGCAATGGCAAAACTGTCCCGATACGTTGCGTGCCGTCACGTGACGTCGCAAGTTTGACATGTCTGCTCTAAAGCATAACATTTGCTTTATAATCCATTCAATTACGTGCTCCTCAGAATATTTCAGTTAGGAAAGAAAATGTGACAACTCTGCTGCTCAGAGAGGAATTTCTACTTGAGTTCAGAGCTATATTTTAGCAGAAACTGCTACCAACACGGTGAGGCTGGGAATACACAATAATGCCACTAATTTCAAAAAGCACCCAGCACTTCCTAACATTTGTCTGAAGTAGGAAACATGGGTAGAATTTTAAATTAATTTCAGAAAACAGTATGCATTTCTTAAAAAAAAAAAAAACCAATGAGTTGATATGGTGTAATGATTAAAGTGCTGAACTAAGACCAGGATATCCAGATTCAAGTTTTGCCTCCACTAAGGAAGGTCACCGGGTGACTTTGTGTCAGTGACACATGTTGTGGGAAACATTGGAAGAGGAAGTGCAATACATGAACCCTTGGACTCCTGGAGAAAAGGCAAAATATAAGTCTAACTTTTTAAAAAGTTATTATTGATTTGGAAATGAGCACCACTGAAACTGATCTGAGTTTAGGAGTTCTTGTGAACACGATTTAGAAAATCATGGCAGGGAAGATTTTACAGCACCACCCAACCATTGTAAAGCCAACATACACCTTGTCTTCATTGCTGCTATACCATCATATTAATGTTTAGATGATATTAGAAGACATTATCGATCACTAGGAGGGAACTGACTCTAACTTGGTGGGCAAATGTGCCTTGAAAAGATTTAATGCAGAAAGTTATCTTCAGAACATTCTCTTATAGAAAAGAAAATGGCAAATGAAGCTTGTAACTTAGAAATACTTACAACTGATAGTGATCCCAAGTTCCACTCCCCTTTTCTTAGGCAGTTTCACATGGAAGGTACCACTGCTTGGAATGACAGATTCTGTGGAACAAGTAGACCAATTAAAAAGGGCAAGATCAAACCAGAGAGTCATAGGGTGGGTTGCTTTGTCTGCCTGTACTAAAATTCCCAATATGTGTAAAGGTAAGTACAGTAGTGTAGCACAAAGTTTACTTTGGCATTGGAAAAAGGTATTTGATAAAAGACCACTGACATAAGTCACTTTTCAGTTTTCAGTGGCTCTCCTATATGCACAACTTCCTATTCATACTGGAATTTGCTGTCACTGGAATCAAAATCTGCAAGACAGTTGGGCCAGATCATATGTTGAGTTTCAGAACACTGTTAGCTAGAACAATTTTGGGCAGATTTAACGGGAAGATCATAAGGAATGAAGCTGCTTTACGTTTTCTGTAATATTTTCTAATAGCTCATAATAAGTTGTGTCTTGTACTTAATAGAATATTTCCTTAGTGTATTTAGTTCAGTACAATTAAGTGATCAATAATATAATGCAGCTGAAATTTACAGGTTGTCCTCAACTTATGACAATTCAGCCCAAAGTTTCTATTGCTAAGCAAGACAGCTGTTAAGTGAGTTTGCCCCCTTTTATGACCCTACTTGCCACTGTTGTTAAATGAATCACTACAGTTGTTAAGTTAGTAACATGGTTGTTAAGTGAATCTGGTTTCCCCATTGACTTTGCTTGGTGATAACATGACTCTGGGACATTGCAACTGTCGTAAGTACATGCCTGTTGCTAAGCATCTTAATTTTGATCCCATGACCTTGGGGATGTTGCAATGATTGCTAAGTGTGAAAAATGGTCATAAGTCACTTTTTTTTTAGTGCCACTGTAACTTCAAATGGTCATTAAACAAATTGTAAGACAAGGACTACCTGTACATTTAAATTATAGGTGACATCTTTTTGCATGTCGTTTTATTTCTCTTTGAATTTGCAAGTGTAATAAAGGCCTTTAGTAGATGAATGTTTATGCATATATAGCATTCAACATACAGAAAGGTGGGTCCTAAACTGAATAAATATATTCAGTATTTTTTGTAGATCAGGATCTAAGAGAGAAATGCACTAATTTACATCATTTCTGAAAGAAAAAGTTGTGTGCAGGTGCAAGTGTCAGTCTTTTTCTTATTATTTATTTTAGGGATTCGCAGCTCAGATTCTATAACAAAGTAAAATCCCAGTTGTTCTAACAAGACCAAATTAAGTAACAAGTTATTAGTTTCCCCTCCAAGATTTAGCCATTTTTAGTTTTACAACTATAGACACATCAGAGCTTTGACAATTATCTAGTGACAGGAGCCCAGCGGCTGTGAGAACATGGAGAATGGAGGGAGCTGCTGTCACATTCCTGTGTCAGACGTGTTCCCATTTGCTGAAATGAGAACTGGAGCTTTATAGGTGTCCCAGTAACTCCCAGTGTCTCCTATACCTAAACATAATCACATTAATTGACCCTGAATTACACTTCTCAGCCTTTGTTAGTTACAACATAGTGCAATTGTAAAACTGCTAATTAAAATCAGGAAGATCCAGATCCAGTTGTTGGCCCTCATGAAGATCACCAAGAAATCTCGTGTGGTCACCATCTCTTATCTTCATCCAGAGGTTTGTACTAGTGTGTGAAAGGAGTACTTCACATGCATAGGCATCATAAGTATTGCCAGTGATCAAAGAAGCTACAGATGGTCCTCAATTTATAAACATTCATTTAGTGATTGTGAAAAGTTACCACAGCATTGAAAAAAGAGACAACCAGTCCTCATATTGTAGCAGTCCCCACGGTCACATGATCAAAACTCAGGTGCTTGACAACTGGCATGTATTTAAGACAGTGGCAACATTCTGGGGTCATGTGATCACTATTTGTCACCTTCCCAACTGGTTTCTGACAAGCCAAGTCAATGGGGGAAGCTGGATTTTCTTAACGATTGTGCGACTCACTTAACTAGTTGTTTGCTTAACAACTGTAGCAAAAAAAGATTGTCAAATTTAGCCATGACTCAGTACTCCCTTCTTTATAGCAATGGAAATTCTGGTCCTAATTGTGGCCATAAGTCAAGGACTACCTGTATACTCTATCTCATTCCTATGCTTGGTGAACCGATCTGAGTCAGATATTTGGAAAAATTACATATTTCTCATAAAAACGAGTGAGCTTTTTTAGACAGAATCAGACTACGAATGCATAGACAACTTACTTTTAATCAACAGGAATTTTACAGAAGCACACAGTCTGAGGCCCTTTCCAACCAAACTACCTACCTTCTGAAGAATTCTGCCATTTTATCTGCTCAAAATGTTGCTTTGCCATTATTTGATTGTCTTTCCCTTAAGCAGACCTACTTCACTTCTCTTAATGTACTACTACATAACTGTTGCTACACATTTAAAATTTTATATATGGCATACATTGGTTCTGGCTTCAGAAATCAATATACAGTTGCCCAATACATCAAGATCATGCATCACGTCTGGTTCTGGGACACTAAAAATAATCTGGTCACTTACTGTTCTATGCTGCTGCTAACTATACTGAAAACAAAGCAACATAATTAAAAAGGAAATTGGGATTAGGCTGAAAAAATATCCATACCTGCCACATCAAATTCAATCTCTAACACGACTTTATTAGTAAGTGCTGCATCCCGCAACAGCTGGTTGGCTTCCTCCATTGTCCCATCTTCAGTTGCAATGCTGTTGATGGAAAGTACTCTGTCTCCAACTTGTAGAAGGCCACACCTTTAATGAAGAGTGATGAAGGAGATTGCGAGAAGTCAAGAGAAAAGGACATTCATCAAGACTATGTAGCCCCTTTCCCATGACATCAAAGAACAAGGCTGATGGGGAATCCAATATGGAAGCATAGATATTTGAGACAGTCAAATAAGAGAGGATTCATACACATTGATGGACTACCCATAATATCTCCAAAGTCTGATAGGGGTTTCCCTTCACACTCTTTTCTATTGCAGTGAATTAAGTTAGAGCCTAAATGAGCTTCTTTGTAATGTTTTCTATTTCCTGGGTTCAACACATGCTTTTGTTTTTTTAACTATTTCTACATAGTTTCTCCATGACTTTCTACATATCCAAAGATACATTAAAACTAAAATCAGTGTTATATGAAAGCTGCTTTGAAGCCTACTTTAATCTTACAGAAATCCAATTAACCATTCCTGACCCCACTGTCATTCAGACTAATGACACCAAAAGTTACATAATACTATATGTGCCGTATTGCAAGTTGCAAGCTTATTTAGCTGAGTTCAGTGCTTCAGCAAATCAGGTAACTTTTTTTTCCTACATATTTTTCCCCTTGAAGATACATTTCTTATACAAACTTGTCATACATTTATTGTATTGATAGTTCTGCATTTGGAGACTTGGAATAGCAAGAATGGAAGAAAAAGAAAAGAATTACAGATGATCCTTGACTTACAAAAACAATCGGAACTGGAATTTTGATCATAAGTTACTGCAGTCATAAGTCAAGGCATTCACATGACTTGACCTGATTATTTTTAACCATTTTTACAGCAATCATTAAGTGAATTGTTTGGTCATTAAGCAAATCCATTCTCCTGAATGGGTGAGTTTTGCCAGGGACCGACAGAAAACATTGTCAATTGCGGTCATGTGACTGTGGGACACTACAACTGGTTGTAAATGTGAGCCGGTTGCTAAAAAGCATAAATGTGATCATGTGACAGGGGGTGCAACATTTTATGATGATTAAAGTCACTCTGGATAGTGAGATAAGCAAGAAAGAAAGAAAGAAAGAAAGAAAGAAAGAAAGGAAGGAAGGAAGGAAGGAAGGAAGGAAGGAAGGAAGGAAGGAAGGAAGGAAGGAAGGAAGGAAGGAAGGAAGTTTTATGAGCCATAAAGCATCCTTTTCGAGACTGTCATAACTTTAAATGACAGATCATAAGTTGAGGACTACTTGTATGCTATACAAAAGTGAGAAAGAATCAAGCCATAGAAAAAGATTCTGCATAGAGGAGATAAAGGCAGTTTAGAAATGAATTGAACAATAAATAGGTGAATGTAGCAGTCCTCAGAATATGGGAACAGAGAGGTATTGAATAGGAACCACTGCAAAATCCAGGGGCAGGATTTTAAAATGAGTGAAGACTATCCTTGAAAATCCTGCAAAATTAATATGGCAAGCCACATGGAAATACCGCAACTCATAATTGGTTAGGGAGCTCTTAATGCTTTTAAAAGAAAAGGGTGTATTTTTATGTATTTTTAGTTATTGCAATGAAAAGGCTGGAGAAGCATTTGAGAAATCACAGAAGCAGCTTCCTCTGTTGAGTGGTTCTGATGTACCATTCAAAGGCTGGGAAAAATCCATTATTTGAACTGAGCTTCTAGTAAAATTGTCTAAACATCTTTGCATTTCTAATCAATAGGGGGGAAAAAAATCAAAAACCAATATATATTTTAGCCCAAGCACAGAGTACTTTGAAAATCTAAAAGCTTTATATCTTGGTTGTTTGAGTCCAAGACATTTTATTTCCCTTATTAGTAGATTGAAAAGAGCTAATAGGATATTTTCAGGCTCAAATCCTCCAGCTTTATAACATTTTGTGAAATGAAATTATACCCAGTTGTTCCTTTAATAAAGGCACTGATGCAAGATACCACATATAATTATGATGCTGCATTTACAAAATCACCTTTTTCTAAAAATTAATAAGAAAATATCCTCATGGAGGTTCACATAGATCTTCAGAAGGATGAACATAAACAAAGTCAATTTTCCATTAACCCAGTAATCTAGAACCCTTAAAAATGTATACCAATCTTTGAATTTTTATTTTATTTTTAAATAAGTATTTGCTTTTTCCCCTCTTTATCTTCTACTATATTTTCTCAGTTAATCAGTAACACATGTAGAAAGGAGGAAATTTCATAAAACAAAATAATAGATTCACACAAAGAACTGATTCTAATAGTGTTACTGAGAGTAGCCCAATTCACAGCTTTCAATGAAATAACATTAACTCATCTGGAACATGTTTCTTCTCTGGTCTACCTGACAAGGCTGCCATCTCGATTTAGCTTTTCCTTTCCTTGCTGTAGAAGTAACCTGGCAGCTTCTCAAGATCTGGTGGCACCTCTGAATAACTTCACACATTTGTACTTTTCCCCACTGTGAGAACTGGACTGAGGCCTAGGTTTAGCAAGTTAAACTTGGGGCCTCACAGCCCCAAAAGGTTCTCCCAAAATGTCAGGATTTTGTTTTCATTTGTTAATGAAAATTACAACTTCATGTATGATAGTCTTCATAAGCTAAACCCTCTTGCATGCCTCACATGAACCTCATTAATTAAGATGTGCTTTGGTTCTGCATGGACTCAGGTCATGTTTCAAAGAGGAATCATTCCCCACCCTATCAGGACCTTGTGGTGCATCCCAGCAATAGTCTAGTTCCCCACCCTATCAGGACCTTGTGGTGCATCCCAGCAATAGTGTAAAGCATACTGGCCAAATAGAGCCTCTGCAGCCTCCCATAGCTTACGGCCTCACCACATCTAAATCTGGCCTCACTTATTATATTTAAGGAATGGCAAATGAAAAAAGGGAAAAAATATTCTTATGCTTTTACCTTAACGGTAAAAGTAAAATTTCCTTCAAATCAAGTTTGTCTCCTGGTGACTTCACAGACATTTCCATGCAGCAATATGGAAATGGTTTCCCTCTGCTTTTTCAGCTCCCTGGGTCTACCATATACATGCCTGGAGGTCTCTCTCTAACTAGCCCAGGGGTAGGCAACCTTGGCTCTTTTATGACTCGTGGACTTCAACTCCCAGAATTCCTGAGCCAGCCATGCTGAGGGGAAAGGGAGAGGTTTCCAAGCTGAGCCATGCTGGTTCAGGAATTCTGGGAGTTGAAGTCCACGAGTCATAAAAGAGCCAAGGTTGCCTACCCCTGAACTAGCCTGACCCTGCTTAGCTTTTCAACTGGATTGGCTTAGGTAACAAGTTGAGTTTCTGTGATGCACTGTGCTGAACCCATTTAAAACACAAACTACATAATACTAGGGATACGTTGAGGGTCAACATATTCCCTGTGTTACACATGCATTAGTTGCCCGAGATTGGTTGCTAGTTAAGAAGGCAGGACTAACTTACAGTGAGTCACAAATTTACTTGCCTGCCTGCCACTGATCAAGATGTGCTACAGCTTAGAATAGGTGAGAAATGTTGATAAAGAAGGAAGATATTTATTTGTGGAAATAAACTTAAATGGAAGAAAGTGTTTAGTAATAGGGGTTTATGCCCCTAATCAACTTGTAGCTCAAAAACAATTTTACAGACAACTACATCAGAAAGTTGTGGCGATGGACTATAATTCTTTGATTGTGATGGGAGACTGGAATGGCGTTTTGGATACGTTAAAAGNAAAGGCCTTTAGTAGATGAATGTTTATGCATATATAGCATTCAACATACAGAAAGGTGGGTCCTAAACTGAATAAATATATTCAGTATTTTTTGTAGATCAGGATCTAAGAGAGAAATGCACTAATTTACATCATTTCTGAAAGAAAAAGTTGTGTGCAGGTGCAAGTGTCAGTCTTTTTCTTATTATTTATTTTAGGGCTTCGCAGCTCAGATTCTATAACAAAGTAAAATCCCAGTTGTTCTAACAAGACCAAATTAAGTAACAAGTTATTAGTTTCCCCTCCAAGATTTAGCCATTTTTAGTTTTACAACTATAGACACATCAGAGCTTTGACAATTATCTAGTGACAGGAGCCCAGCGGCTGTGAGAACATGGAGAATGGAGGGAGCTGCTGTCACATTCCTGGGTCAGACGTGTTCCCATTTGCTGAAATGAGAACTGGAGCTTTATAGGTGTCCCAGTAACTCCCAGTGTCTCCTATACCTAAATATAATCACATTAATTGACTCTGAATTACACTTTTCAGCCTTTGTTAGTTACAAGATAGTGCAATTGTAAAACTGCTAATTAAAATCAGGAAGATCCAGATCCAGTTGTTGGCCCTCATGAAGATCACCAAGAAATCTCGTGTGGTCACCATCTCTTATCTTCATCCAGAGGTTTGTACTAGTGTGTGAAAGGAGTACTTCACATGCATAGGCATCATAATATTGCCAGTGATCGAAGAAGCTACAGATGGTCCTCAATTTATAAACATTCATTTAGTGACTGTGAAAAGTTACCACAGCATTGAAAAAAGAGACAACCAGTCCTCATATTGTAGCAGTCCCCACGGTCACGTGATCAAAACTCAGGTGCTTGACAACTGGCATGTATTTAAGACAGTGGCAGCATTCTGGGGTCATGTGATCACTATTTGTGACCTTCCCAGCTGGTTTCTGACAAGCCAAGTCAATGGGGGAAGCTGGATTTTCTTAACGACTGTGCGACTCACTTAACTAGTTGTTTGCTTAACAACTGTAGCAAAAAAGATTGTAAAATTTGGCCATGACTCAGTACTCCCTTCTTTATAGCAATGGAAATTCTGGTCCTAGTTGTGGCCATAAGTCAAGGACTACCTGTATACTCTATCTCATTCCTATGCCTGGTGAACCAATCTGAGTCAGATATTTGGAAAAATTACATATTTCTCATAAAAACGAGTGAGCTTTTTTAGACAGAATCAGACTACGAATGCCTAGATAACTTACTTTTAATCAACAGGAATTTTACAGAAGCACACAGTCTGAGGCCCTTTCCAACCAAACTGCCTACCTTCTGAAGAATTCTGCCATTTTATCTGCTCAAAATGTTGCTTTGCCATTATTTGATTGTCTTTCCCTTAAGCAGACCTACTTCACTTCTCTTAATGTACTACTACATAACTGTTGCTACATATTTAAAATTTTATATATGGCATACATTGGTTCTGGCTTCAGAAATCAATATACAGTTGCCCAATACATCAAGATCATGCATCACGTCTGGTTCTGGGTTACTAAAAATAATCTGGTCACTTACTGTTCTATGCTGCTGCTAACTATACTGAAAACAAAGCAACATAATTAAAAAGGAAATTGGGATTAGGCTGAAAAAATATCCATACCTGCCACATCAAATTCAATCTCTAACACGACTTTATTAGTAAGTGCTGCATCCCGCAACAGCTGGTTGGCTTCCTCCATTGTCCCATCTTCAGTTGCAATGCTGTTGATGGAAAGTACTCTGTCTCCAACTTGTAGAAGGCCACACCTTTAATGAAGAGTGATGAAGGAGATTGCGAGAAGTCAAGAGAAAAGGACATTCATCAAGACTATGTAGCCCCTTTCCCATGACATCAAAGAACAAGGCTGATGGGGAATCCAATACGGAAGCATAGATATTTGAGACAGTCAAATAAGAGAGGATTCATACACATTGATGGACTACCCATAATATCTCCAAAGTCTGATAGGGGTTTCCCTTCATACTCTTTTCTATTGCAGTGAATTAAGTTAGAGCCTAAATGAGCTTCTTTGTAATGTTTTCTATTTCCTGGGTTCAACACATGCTTTTGTTTTTTTAACTATTTCTACATATTTTCTCCATGACTTTCTACATATCCAAAGATACATTAAAACTAAAATCAGTGTTATATGAAAGCTGCTTTGAAGCCTACTTTAATCTTACAGAAATCCAATTAACCATTCCTGACCCCACTGTCATTCAGACTAATGACACCAAAAGTTACATAATACTATATGTGCCGTATTGCAAGTTGCAAGCTTATTTAGCTGAGTTCAGTGCTTCAGCAAATCAGGTAACTTTTTTTTCCTACATATTTTTCCCCTTGAAGATACACTTCTTATACAAACTTGTCATACATTTATTGTATTGATAGTTCTGCATTTGGAGACTTGGAATAGCAGGAATGGAAGAAAAAAGAAAAGAATTACAGATGATCCTTGACTTACAAAAACAATCGGAACTGGAATTTTGATCATAAGTTACTGCAGTCATAAGTCAAGGCATTCACATGACTTGACCTGATTATTTTTAACCATTTTTATAGCAATCATTAAGTGAATTGTTTGGTCATTAAGCAAATCCATTCTCCTGAATGGGTGAGTTTTGCCAGGGACCGACAGAAAACATTGTCAATTGCGGTCATGTGACTGTGGGACACTACAACTGGTTGTAAATGTGAGCCGGTTGCTAAGAAGCATAAATGTGATCATGTGACAGGGGGTGCAACATTTTATGATGATTAAAGTCACTCTGGATAGTGAGATAAGAAAGAAAGAAAGAAAGAAAGAAAGAAAGAAAGAAAGAAAGAAAGAAAGAAAGAAAGAAAGAAGGAAGGAAGGAAGGAAGGAAGGAAGGAAGGAAGGATGGAAGGAAGGAAGGAAGGAAGGAAGGAAGGAAGGAAGGAAGTTTTATGAGCCATAAAGCACCCTTTTCGAGACTGTCATAACTTTAAATGACAGATCATAAGTTGAGGACTACTTGTATGCTATACAAAAGTGAGAAAGAATCAAGCCATAAAAAAGATTCTGCATAGAGGAGATAAAGGCAGTTTAGAAATGAATTGAACAATAAATAGGTGAATGTAGCAGTCCTCAGAATATGGGAACAGAGAGGTATTGAATAGGAACCACTGCAAAATCCAGGGGCAGGATTTTAAAATGAGTGAAGACTATCCTTGAAAATCCTGCAAAATTAATATGGCAAGCCACATGGAAATACCACAACTCATAAATGGTTAGGGAGCTCTTAATGCTTTTAAAAGAAAAGGGTGTATTTTTATGTATTTTTAGTTATTGCAATGAAAAGGCTGGAGAAGCATTTGAGAAATCACAGAAGCAGCTTCCTCTGTTGAGTGGTTCTGATGTACCATTCAAAGGCTGGGAAAAATCCATTATTTGAACTGAGCTTCTAGTAAAATTGTCTAAACATCTTTGCATTTCTAATCAATAGGGGGAAAAAAATCAAGAACCAATATATATTTTAGCCCAAGAACAGAGTACTTTGAAAATCTAAAAGCTTTATATCTTGGTTGTTTGAGTCCAAGACATTTTATTTCCCTTATTAGTAGATTGAAAAGAGCTAATAGGATATTTTCAGGCTCAAATCCTCCAGCTTTATAACATTTTGTGAAATGAAATTATATCCAGTTGTTCCTTTAATAAAGGCACTGATGCAAGATACCACATATAATTATGATGCTGCATTTACAAAATCACCTTTTTCTAAAAATTAATAAGAAAATATCCTCATGGAGGTTCACATAGATCTTCAGAAGGATGAACATAAACAAAGTCAATTTTCCATTAACCCAGTAATCTAGAACCCTTAAAAATGTATACCAATCTTTGAATTTTTATTTTATTTTTAAATAAGTATTTGCTTTTTCCCCTCTTTATCTTCTACTATATTTTCTCAGTTAATCAGTAACACATGTAGAAAGGAGGAAATTTCATAAAACAAAATAATAGATTCACACAAAGAACTGATTCTAATAGTGTTACTGAGAGTAGCCCAATTCACAGCTTTCAATGAAATAACATTAATTCATCTGGAACATGTTTCTTCTCTGGTCTACCTGACAAGGCTGCCATCTCGATTTAGCTTTTCCTTTCCTTGCTGTAGAAGTAACCTGGCAGCTTCTCAAGATCTGGTGGCACCTCTGAATAACTTCACACATTTGTACTTTTCCCCACTGTGAGAACTGGACTGAGGCCTAGGTTTAGCAAGTTAAACTTGGGGCCTCACAGCCCCAAAAGGTTCTCCCAAAATGTCAGGATTTTGTTTTCATTTGTTAATGAAAATTACAACTTCATGTATGATAGTCTTCATAAGCTACACCCTCTTGCATGCCTCACATGAACCTCATTAATTAAGATGTGCTTTGGTTCTGCATGGACTCAGGTCATGTTTCAAAGAGGAATCATTCCCCACCCTATCAGGACCTTGTGGTGCATCCCAGCAATAGTCTAGTTCCCCACCCTATCAGGACCTTGTGGTGCATCCCAGCAATAGTGTAAAGCACACTGGCCAAATAGAGCCTCTGCAGCCTCCCATAGCTTACGGCCTCACCACATCTAAATCTGGCCTCACTTATTATATTTAAGGAATGGCAAATGAAAAAAGGGAAAAAATATTCTTATGCTTTTACCTTAACGGTAAAAGTAAAATTTCCTTCAAATCAAGTTTGTCTCCTGGTGACTTCACAGACATTTCCATGCAGCAATATGGAAATGGTTTCCCTCTGCTTTTTCAGCTCCCTGGGTCTACCATATACATGCCTGGAGGTCTCTCTCTAACTAGCCCAGGGGTAGGCAACCTTGGCTCTTTTATGACTCGTGGACTTCAACTCCCAGAATTCCTGAGCCAGCCATGCTAAGGGGAAAGGGAGAGGTTTCCAAGCTGAGCCATGCTGGTTCAGGAATTCTGGGAGTTGAAGTCCACGAGTCATAAAAGAGCCAAGGTTGCCTACCCCTGAACTAGCCTGACCCTGCTTAGCTTTTCAACTGGATTGGCTTAGGTAACAAGTTGAGTTTCTGTGATGCACTGTGCTGAACCCATTTAAAACACAAACTACATAATACTAGGGATACGTTGAGGGTCAACATATTCCCTGTGTTACACATGCATTAGTTGCCCGAGATTGGTTGCTAGTTAAGAAGGCAGGACTAACTTACAGTGAGTCACAAATTTACTTGCCTGCCTGCCACTGATCAAGATGTGCTACAGCTATGTCCCCAAATGTAGAGATAGGGGACTGTTTTCCTGTTTACAAACTCTGGAGCTGCTCCAACGTCTTTAGAAGAATTATGTGATTGCCTGGATGAATTCTTGTTCCCTCGTTCCCAATTCCATGGCCTCATCTGTGTTGTTCAGTGCTTTGGAGACACTGTGAGCCACTTAGAACAGAAATATAGCATGAAGCAGATGAGTGCTAGTTCTCCTGAGGTTGGGGCTAGAATACTAGAAAGATTATATCATACCCCACGCTAAGTACTTTTAGAATTCACTGGGGTACAATAAGAGACTACAACAATCTTGGCATTCAACAACGATCAAAATATGAATAGGATAGCCTCGTATAGCATATGACTGGATAGCCTCGTATAGCATATGACAATTTCATATATGTTTATTAGGACTGGTCAGGAAAATCTGTATCTGACTAAGAGAAATTTAGGTCATGGATGAAGGGTGTTGATCTAAAAGACATAGATGAACCTCAGTGGTGTGATTTGGGCTTTCTCCCAGTTAAACAACAGAAGTCTCTTTCCCACAGCATTATTCTTCAATGCCTGAGAAAATTTGAGTACTTTGTCGTGGCCAGATGGCATCTGCAGCTGAATTTAAACAAAGAGTATTTGGTCTTTATTCTAATAAGAAGTGGCTGCTTGATCAAATGTTTCAAGATAAAGCAATTGTGCTATTAGTGGAAGATGGAAAGCATATAGTGTTTTATGATCATCCTTGCAAAATTCCACACATCCTTTACCTTGTTATCAGCAACAGTAGTAATAAAAATGTTCTTATTTTGATTAGCTAAGAAGAATTTGAAAATGTGAATCTATCTTTATGTATTTCTCTTACTTATCCAATGTAAAAAACAGTGGAAAGGAGTTGGCATTTTTTTTTCATAATGGCTGAGTCTTACAAAGGTAGCTATTCTCACACTCACCCGTCAAACGTACGTAATCACCTATAGAATAACCTTTCCAAGTATTCACATAAAATTGGGTCAACTGATTTGTTTCTAGAGGGAAAACTGTAATGTTACTGAACTGAAGATCATAACCCCGTTTCATTTGTGAAGTAACAAGGAATGAGAGCAGAAAAACATTGGAAAATATCATAGAATCATAGTAGCATAGGAACCATATGTGTCTATGGTGCTATGGCCAACTTTAGCCACTATGTCATACTATGAGAGCTATCAAAATACAGACATACTGTACATCCTTGAGTGAGACATGTAAACCACTTAATATATCTGAAGAATACATAATTAAAATTCAAAGAAGAAAATCTGGAGAGGGAAAAAGTTTCCTTTTTGTTTTTGGCTTCTATCTCGGTGTGCAATATAAATTTGCTTCTCTACTTTGTTTTAACAAGAAAAAAAGGCTTGAAAATGCAGAATCTGTATAATCTGGACATTTTTAATCTTAAATTGTACATAAATTTTTCAATGTGTCTATCTACCTTTCAGTAAATAGAATATTCAACAGGGCAAACAATGTCATCAAAAATTAAACAGAATAAATCGACATAATGAAATATGCCCACAAAAACAAGGCAACAAAAATAATCGAAGCCAGCAATAGGAATACTATTTTGTAAAATAAACCTAGGCAGATCTCATTGCATTTTAGAGTTGCAAGGGATCCTGGAAATCAACTAGGACAATCCTGCACTTAATGCAAAATCATCATATATCATGCAGCTCCAACATCCCTGGTAGAAGCCATTCAACCTCTGTTTCATTACCTCCAATTAATGAGGTCTAGGGTCTCAGTTGTATATGGCCTCATTTAAATACTAGCATTTGTGGAAAACAATGTGACAATAGCTGAGATATCTGCAAGGTATGGTGAAAACAGCCAAGGCATAACTTTGAGTGTATTGTTATGGATGCCCTCTTAACTTTTTTTTACCATACCCTGGAGACAACTGTCTGGTTTGGGAAAAGTAATTTCTAAGGATCTCTCACAAATCTGATCTTGTTTCCAAATTCTAAAAACAACACTTTTTTTAGCCTCCATAGGTACTAACCCCACTTCCTGGACTCCTCTGAGTTAAGTATTTCATGGCCTTTGAGAATAAATCATAACAGTTCATCTTCAATCACTACAAGGTTTGGATTGTAGAAATGAGCCTTGCCCCAATTGTAACTTATCAAACAGAACACAATCTACTATGAAACATATTTTCTGCACTTAACCAGCTTAATAAGATAAACAAAGATTTATTGGGTCCTAAGAAGATTATCATAAATGGCTGATCACATGTGCAGCCTCGAGATATAAACTTTCAAGATTTATGGAATACGCAGAAAATAAAATATCAATGTTGTGTTGACTGAAAGAAACTGCAGCGTAAATTTTACGGAAGCAAATACAAGCTTAATCTGATAAGCAAGGAAGAATAAGACAGAATTCAGAGTTAGTTAGTTGCACTTAGATAACATGGAAGTCTGTGTGCTACTCTTGGGCATCACTGCAGTTAGCAGAATGCAAACATATCTAATGCAGCTTATATCCTATTGTCAAATTCTTATAATTAAAAATAGAGGATCGCAAAACTAGCAAAGAAATATTTCTGTAGGATGGGGTCCATGAATATGCAGTATACAGAATAACAGACAGTTGGAAGGAACCTTGGAGATCTTCTAGTTCAACCCACTGCTCAAGCAGCAGACCCTATACCATTCCAGATAAATGACTGTCCAATCTCTTTTTAAACTTTTTAAACTTCCTGATAGTCAGGACAATCAACCAGTGGAACAGCTTACCCCCAGAAATCGTTGGCGCTCCATCACTGGAGATTTTAAAGAAGAGATTAGACAGTCACTTTCTGAGATGTTATAGGTTCTCCTGCTTGAGCAGGGGGCTAGACTAGAAGACCTCAAAGGTCCCCTCCAGCTCTATTCTATTCTATTCTATTCTATTCTATTCTATTCTATTCTAAAAACTTCCAGTGATGGAGCACCCACAACTTCTGGAGGTCAGCTGTTCCACTGATTAATTGTTCTCACTGGAAATTTCTTTTTAATTCTAGGTTGGATGTCTCTTTCTTAAGCTTCCACGTAAAAACTAAAAACATCATAAAACTTGTGTTACTTATTCCATTTAGATATACCCATGTTTTGCTCTTGTGCCAAGCACAACTGAGTAAATACCATGCCTCTTGGGACAACACATCTAATTGTACACAAACACACACACTCATAGACATACACAAACTGCTGACTTTGCAACTATGATGTCTGTCACATTTACTAGTCTAAAAATGTCCTGAGCTTCCTGAAAGAAAGGGACCATAAAAAAATACTAGACCAAATTCAACCTCACCAAGAACATGTGAGACACAATGCAGTCTGAATCTATACTTCAGATTACAACCCTTTCAGATATTATATATTTTTACAATCACATCTGCTCCTAAAACAGCTGCCTGCGAAAAATGAAGATGAGTACAAAATATGTAACATAAATACACATCACGTTTGAAAGCATAGAAAACTTCCCTCATTCTTACAATTTGTCTGAAGGCACACAGAGTTTTACGATAACAAACTATGCTGTATAGATAGCATGAACTATTTCTCTTCTGAGATTCTCTGATCTAAGATTTATTTGCTCTGATTCAATTTTTCACCGTGGCTGTATTAGTGTTATACTCACAAAACAAATCTTCTCTTTTCACTTGCTGCAACTGCACCCAACAGCAGATACCTGTCCTTACTTACCATGGGTAGTCCTCGATTTATGACTGTAATGGAGCCTTCCCCTCGCGGCTTAAAGTAGTGACAGTTGTAAACGACTGACCTGGTTTTATAACCTTTTTTTGCAGTGGTCATTAAATGAACACCACAGTTGTTAGGCAAACCAATGATTTGCTATGGATTGGGTTTGGCAAAAACTGGCATTTACTTTCAGGGTTTTTTTGGCAAAAAGTCAGTAAAATGTGGTCACACGACTATGAGAGGCTGCAAACGGCCATAAACAGGGGATGGTTTTGAGCGTCTGAGATATTGCCAGGTGATCATTAGGGGAAGCGGTTGTTGGAACTTCAGAACCAGATTGTAAGTATCCCCAAAGAGGACTGTCATAATGCTAAACAATTGCTAAGGGACTGGTCATTAGTAGACAACCACTTGTACATGCAAACACACACTTGAAAAAGAATCCCTTTTACAGAAGAAGCAAACCTACTGCTGTCCTTCAGGCTATGAATGCAATATCAGAATAATCTATTATTTCTGATGCTGTAGCAAAGTGGTCAAATTTAGATCACAGAGCAGAGTGCTCTTTGAGTTAATCAAGCTGTCAGGATAATTATGGTGCAATTTTAATGATTTGTGGCCATTTCATGGTAGGCTGCTTGTTTAATTCTGAATGCTACTACAATACCACAAAATCTAGATTCAATTGCCCCTCTCAGGAAATGCTGAAAACACTGCAATGTACAACAAAATAGAACAGAAATGGCTATTTTGTTAATTATTTTATACCTGTGCAAGCTCCAAGTAATTGCCAGTTAGAATTCAGAGGAAAGTTTATACTACTAAAACTTTTGTGTCTGTTTGTTTGTAGTCTTTAATCGGGCAAAGTGATGTATCATAGGGCAACAATTTCTGAACCAAGATACCTCAAATGGGCTAACTTATAGAATGCATCCAAAATGCAGGATCCATTATTCCCATGGGATAGAAATTTGCAAAGCTGTGGTGGCCTCAGTGCCATGTTACTTTTCTTAGAAAGCCACAGTTTGCATGGTGCAAGGGAAGATGGGAAGAGTGTATACCTGATCTGATTTTTGCCTCCCTCTTGACCTTGTGTCCAATCATCTGGCAGCAAGGCCTGATGGGTAAGTGAAGTTTGGCTGCTTTGGATGTCAAGCCAAAATTTGAAATGTTTTAATGGCAGTGGATGGTGAGGGAACTTAGATTCCTGCTGGGTAGGGCTGGCTGGAGGGCACCTTGTATAGAAGGGAAATATATCAGGAGAGGAAGTGGGTGTGGAGTTTTCTTTGTGGTCTGCAGTTCCCTTTGTTCCTCCCATACTAAGCAAAGTGATAGGCAGTTCCATGGGTCAACTGAGCAGGTGGAGGAAGAGGAAGTTTCACAGGGACTCTGCTGAGGGTCATAGGGGGAGGGGAAACAGTACCAGCCTATGTTATATGTTGAAAAAAGGATGACCCAACGGATCATGGGTTGTCTAGTGATTTCTATGGGGAAGGAGGGGACACCTCTGTTAACAAGTAGCAGCACTACCCTTCTCATCTGAAACCCAAGAGATCTCTAACCTTTCTGCTGGGCTGTCTGGCTCAATGAAACGGATGAGAGGCGGCGAAGAGAGGGTTTCGGTAGCAAAGATCCCACCCTGGAGCTGCAGTCCAAAGCCGTTCAAGGGGTCTCCTCTTAAAATCACCTCTGTTGTTTCTGTATGAACAATCTGCCCACCAGGACCCACAGTGCTGGAAGCTAATGATACTGAAACAAGAGAGGGACACAACCAAGTTAGCACTTTAAGGAAACACTGGACACTTCATTTTCCAAAGAGAAACTTAGAAACCATTTTTTTTATGAGGGAGACAGTCAGCTCAAGCAAACTGCCATCAATCTTAACAAGCTTTTTGGAGAGAAAGGCTGTCCCTCTGATAAGAAGATATGCATCCACCAGCACCAACATCCCTCTACCTCTAGGAGAAAGTATGACAAAAAGTCTAGATGAGAAGGAAGAGTTTCTGAGTTTGGAGGAAAATTTAAAGGGAGCCAATAAGAACATATCACCATAATGATGAATAAAATAGATATAGTGTCCATTCCCTTTAATTCCTCAAAAAAGGGGAAGGAATTTTGAAGATGAGCCTGAATAATCCTGCAAGAGCCTGTGATCCTTACATGAACTTTTGTGCTCCTTCTTCCTCTGTCTTCTCCTCATCATTGTGGCACGTGGGCTCATGGGATGATTGCTTCGAGGTAGAGTATTGGAATTCTGGTAGGCCAACCCTGATGTATTCATGGTGGGAGATCCAAAGTTGGAAGCTACAAGAGCTAGATAAAAGACAAAAGAAGCCATTTGAGTAATCGATGTGAACCCCTACTCGTTCATATCAATTCAATCCCATGCTTAATTATTAGTCAAGAAATAAAATATGTCATTTTGTGTCCCAGTTTTACCAACACATTGATCAAAATGAGATACAGCTGATAATTCTTTTCCAATTCCCAAAGTATCTAGCTAAATATTACTAAATTAACAGTCTTCCAGCCTTGATGTTAGCATCTTTGCTGACCTATGAAAATATTTAAATTTGCCAAATTGGAAAGGGCTTTCTCAAAGCCTGTGCAGAGTAGAGAGAATCCCTCTTCATTCTCATTCTTTTAGAAATAATTGGGAAAAACTGAACTCCTATACCACATACTATGTCTCAAGGACAGGACAAGGAAGGGATTTGCAAAGAGTACTGAGAATGGGGTAGGTGGTCCCTGGAGGAGCAGGTGAAGAAAAACCATATGCACTTTTTCCAAAAGACCTTGAACACCAAGAGTGGGTCTTCAGAAGAAAAAGGGAGAGAAGGCTTGGCAATAGGAAAGAGCAAACCTGGTCCAGAAGAAACAGCTCATGGAACAGATTTTGAGTAAATCTCAGGCAGCAGATTTTCACACTGTTTGCTGTGAATTCAGATTGTGACTCCGCAGATCAAGAAAATAGAAACATAGGTTACATTACATTTACAATAGTCCTGGCTGGATGTCTGATTCCAGGTAGGTGTCTTGCAATGTCCTGGATGGTGGGTGTGGCAGTAGCTGACGCAAGGATCCCAGCAATGGTGGTGTTCACTCTTCTGCACTTTGACTGTTGCCAACAATAGACAGATAATGTAACAAAAAGAGAATGTCAAAAATCACAGGCAACTGAAACCTACTAGTTGGCTCACTACTAAAAGAATTTTAAAAACCCACTTGCACCCATAAAAACAATAATCACCTGTCATGGCTGCCATTCTGCTAGCTTTGCATTGTAACCTGCCAGCCGGACATTAGCAACATGAGGAAGGAGAAGATCGGAATGTAGGAAGACAAGGGAGGGGTTTGGGAATCAAGCTGTGCTGGCCTGAAAAGTGAAACGCACCAATCCAGTCCAAGGTCAACCGAAAGAACATGGAGATGGAGAAGGCGTGAACAGATGGTCCATTACCCAAACAACACGAAGACAGCTAACTGGACATGGACCGATAACAGGGGGATGGCCAAGGTGAAAGGGAAAGTTAATTGTAACTTTTGTGTGCCAAACAGGGAGATTCTGCTTTGCTACTTCTGTAGCCACTTTAGCTTTCAGTAAAGTATACTCTTGGTAAACAATGGGCCAGGAGTCTTTATTTGCTAACTAAACTAAGTGGGATGGATGATATCACCCCCTGGACAATGAACACAAATGGGAAAGAAAGTCCTTAAAATATCTGAGTAATTTTTTTGCTTGGCTTGATGTGCTTCAACAGGTACACTGAGATATTTGCACACTGGCTCATATAGCTTAAATACTAATTCTAATAATACTGATAATACTGATAATACTGATAATAATAGTAATAATAGTGATAGTGATGATGATGATGATGATGATGATGATAATAATAATAATAATAATAATAATAATAATAATAATAATAATAATAATAATAATAATAATAATAATAATAGTTGGAAGGGACCTTGGAGGTCATCTAGCCCAACCCCCCCCCGCTCAGGCAGGAAACCCTATACCATTTCAGACAAATGGCTGTCCAGTCTCTTCTTAAAAACTTCCAGTGTTGGAGCATTCACCGCTTCTGGAGGCAGGTTGTTCCACTGGTTAATTGTTCTCACTGTCAGGAAGTTTCTCCTTAGTTCTAGATTGCTTCTCTCCTTGATTAGTTTCCATCCATTGCTTCTTGTCCTGCCTTCAGGTGCTTTGGAGAATAGCCTGACTCCCTCTTCTTTATGGCAGCCCCTGAGATATTGGAACACTGCTATCATTTCTCCCCTCATCCTTCTCTTCATTTGACTAGACATACCCAATTCCAGCAACCGTTCCTTACATGTTTTAGCCTCCAGTCCCCTGATCATCTTTGTTGCTCTTCTCTGTACTCTTTCTAGAGTCTCAACTTGTCTTCTACTTTCAATCTGATAGGACTCATTTTTCCTGCACTTTCAAAACCACAGGATCAGGGAATAATGAAGGTGAAAGGGCAAGTTTAACAGCACCTTTGAGGAAATATATTTCTCTTATGTGAACTTGCAATAAACTTTCCTCTTGATAGTTTAAGGCACATCACTCTTCTGTTGCTTACATAAGGTCAGTGTAAGTGCCACTGAATTAAAGAGCACATATTTCTCACTTTCTGTTTCTTATTATGGATTAGACCAGTGTTTCTCAACCTTGACAATTTTAAGGCATGTGGACTTCAACTCCCAGAATTCCACAGCCAGCAATGCTGGCTGTGGAATTCTGGGAGTTGAAGTCCACATGCCTTAAAATTGTCAAGGTTGAGAAACACTGGATTAGACAGTGAACATAGCTTGTACTATTTCATGATAAACCTAGAAATCGCACAGTGGACAATCACTTGCAAAGAGCTTACTCACATTGCCAGAAGAGGCTTAATAAATACAATAGATAGTCTCCAAAAATGGGAACAGAAGCTCCTGATATTATCCATGGAAATTACTTTAGGTCAAAGAATGTAGTATAGCTACTTGTCACTGCAGTGTCCTTTGTCAGAGAGCTAGTCCTTCACAACACTGGTACTCCATAAACTGTAGCTGAACGTTCAATTTATAGAGAGTATCTCATCCATGAAGGATGGTTATTAGAGTGTGCAAAATTAAAAGAGTTGGAGTTAAACTCATGACTAGAAGAGACAGCCTTCGCAAGTTTCAGTTGTAAAACAAGACTGGAAAATACAACCCAGGCTGAAACACTTGCCAGAGAACTTAGTCACATTTCTTGATTGTATTCAGAACAACTTTCATAAAATCGCCTTCCAAAAATCTAAAAAACCTTCTCTCTAAACAACATCAAGCTAATCCTCATGAAGTGTTTCACTACTCCAGAAAGAAGGTGTAGTGTTAAAAAACAAAAGGAATGAAAAAATGAGTTTTAAAAAAAATCTGTGATCTTTCACTTAAACATTTCCCTCTAAATTTGCTTTGGAAAAAGTTCTTTTCATGAAGAGTTATGGATCCTTGTAATACAAGCATCTAGAAAACCACTCTTTCCTCTATACATTTGAAGGCTAGAATGTGAAAAATGCTGAAAAGCCAGGCTTACCAGCTCATTTAAAAAAATGCTGTTATTTAGGAGGTACTTGAGATGAAGACACTTTGATGATTTACTACAGAACGTAAATCTGTGTTTAATTATGTTTAGAGGATTATGAATTGTTATAGTCATAGTTTTATGCATTAATGCTGAATGATGATTGCTTTTATGACTAGTGTGTTGACACTATTTATATATTGCTATAGGCTATTTAGAGTCTTAATGGCTGAAGTGGCATGGAAGCTAAACAAACAAAAACAACAGAGAGGTTTGCACCCCGATCCCAAGACCTTTTCAAATTCTGCCAATAGATGGTGATTGAGGATAGCGACACAATTAAGAAAATCACAGATCTAGATATATTAATCATACTAGCGTTCATCAATTAATTACATTCACATAAATGTGCATGTGAATAAGCATACAGTTATGAAATCAACAGCATGCTTTGTTTTTAGAACATACATCTTGTATATGGACATATACAAGGTAACAAGCTGGACATATACCTTGTAACACATGCATGAGAAGGGCCATCATCACCTCAGTGTTTAATTATTTGAGGTACCTTTTACCTAAACTATTTTTTTTTTACAAAGAAATAATCTAAACAACCAAACAATTAAAATGGTCTATTTGATCTATTCATTAGCTTGGCCCATGACAGGACTGGCATTGGCAATTCCTTCACTAGTGATTTACAGTGATTTGAGAACATCACTCAGCCATCATTGAAGTATTATAAATCCTCTATCCATCACTATTATTTTGGCACGGTGATGGTTGCTTGATTCTAGAAGACACTAATTTAGGGTTGCCAGGTCTGCTTCCAAAAAATAGCAGACAAGCGGGGGGGGGGGGGTTAAGTAGTAAAAAAAAGTAGACTGTACAGCTTTAGATTACGTACCATTTCATCATAAAGCTTTTGAATAAAAAAATGTCCACTATTTTGTGAAAAAAAATAGTGAACATAATGTGAAAAAGTGGACTGTCCACTCAAATAGTGGACACCTGGCAACCCTACACTAATTTCCCAAAGTAGAAAATTAATCACACCAATCCACAAGCATGAATAAAAGGCGAGGTTCTTGGCTCCTCTCAGAAGATCTTAATTTTGTTTGTTTTTTTTTCAAAACTGTACCTAATGTCACATTTCTGTGTCATTAGGATGGTGATGGATATTTCCCGCCCAGAAATACACATGCCCCAAAGAAACAGATGTGTTTCATATGTTATGCTCATCCATGGCACATACCTGTATCCAGAGACTTGAGGGGAAGTCTACTGTGGTGAGCGGGCAGAATCTCTAACTTGACATTTTCTGATGTGGCTGCTAACAGCTGGCTGGCCTCCAGCAAGGAGCAATGCTCTGTGCTAGTCCCGTCAATGGAAAGGATATGATCACCTACATGCAGAGCCCCACATCTGCCAGAGAAACACACAACCACAGGCATATATTGCAGTCACCTGTGGTTAAAAGTAGAGTGATTCAAAATCCATCAAAGTCACACAAAAGTTGATGACTTTGCATCATACATATTGTTTGCCTACAAGAAACGGGTCTAAATCGACTTTGGAGTAAAATTTTTTTCCGTTTTTAGGTCGAAACTTCAAAGGGTCAACTTTTTTCGGTACTCTCTTGTCTCTAAAATAGTACTTTCTTTCAGTCCAATTGACTTGATGTCTATTGGGAAGGGATTTTTAATTTCCCTTATAAAAGTATGCCAGTTTACTTTACATAGAAATACGCAAGAAACAAAGGGGACCTTTTAAATTAAAAAAAAATTACTCCGGGCTTGCCCTGATTTCGTTTTGTTCTTTGCCATTTACCATTGTTTTTAATAAAAGAGTTTAACTTGTTTGTGAAGACTATATTTGTGCATGACATTTGGAAGAATGTGGTACCATATATGCTCCCCTATACAAAGGGAAAAGTAGCAACAGCCGATATAAAATTACAGGAAAATCAGTTTATTAAGTGTGCCTGTTAAGGTGTTTGGCTAAACTCTAGTTGAAAGATGACAGTGAATACAATTTCAGAAAAGTAGCGCGGCATTGCCAAGCAGGTGCTGTGCAGATCACAGTTTTGCTCTTCGGCAAAGTCACTGTGGGATGTTATGAATGCGAAAAAAGACATTTATTTATTTGTTGATTATAAAAATATGGAATATGACATAAAATTATTATGGAATATTTGGCTGATGGAGTAACCTGTATTGAATGTTACTTGACTGCTGAATGCAATAAGAGGTGTGCATGATATAAATTGTGCAAAAGGACTTAATAAAACAAGGATGTCAGTTCACAGAAACACACTAAGGCAGTGATGGCAAACCTTTTAGAGACCAAGTGCCCAAACTGCAACCCAAAACCCACTTATGTATCGCCGGGTGCCGAGTGGGTGTCGCCCACTTGGCGAGCACAGCTACAGTGGGCTTGGCAGACTGGGTGGGCGTGGCCACTGGATGGGTGTGGCTGCTGTAGCCATGGCAGATTGGATGGGCATGGCCAGGGTGGGCGTGGCCACCTTGATGTTGCTTATGGGGAGGGACACCTGTGGGAGCCAGGCAGGGTTGGGGGAGATCCAGGGGGTCTCTGGCGGATGGGATGGTGGGCTCCCCAATGGCGGCTCCAGGCTGGCTGGCCTTAGGCCAGTGATGGCGAACTTTTAGAGACCACATGTGCACGCGTGCCAGAGGTTCGCCACCACTGCACTAAGGAATCAATTCCCCTTAGTGTATTTATCATAGTATAAGGAATGCTCATAGAGACATTTCAGCTATTAGTTAATTACTAATGTAAATTTGTATACAGATAATGACATATGGTTGCCTGAGAACATGAGAACTCTTATAGTGAATGTCAGAGATTGTATGATACAATAAGGAATATGGATCTGAGCATTTCAAATATAAAAGTAGTTGCCTGAAAGGGAAAACTGAGTGAATGACTGCAAATTGCATACAAATAACAAAAAAAGCAAAGGGCTGGATCTGATACTTTAGGAGGAAGTTGAAGCTGAAGGGAAAATGGATAGAGAAAGAACAGAAAATGTTGGTAGAAAAGCAATGAATAGCAGGCTTGTTACAGAGAGAGAATCCTTGTTGAAAGATGAAAAAAATGGCTTTAAATATAGGAGTATGCCTCTACCCATTAAATGCGGACAGAAAGATTCATTTAAGATGCATGTTTAACAAAAGATAAGGTCAAAAATTGAAGGTCGAGAAATGAACCTGAATTGAGTACAAAAGGAGTGGTAAATACAAAACAAGTATATCATGATGGTTTAATTACATAGAAAGAATGAATGACAACTAAATTGTGAAATACATTTATGAAATAATGAATAGGTCAAAAGGAAGAGAAAGACAGAGGAAGCCTGTGGTTGAATGAAGTAGATGACATCCTGAGAAAAATAAAAACAATAGTTTAAAGAATAAAGAGCAACACATAAAGCCCTGTATAACACACTGAAAACAAGAATGATTTGCAAGGCTAGAAAGGGAGGAACAGGAACAGTGAAATGTAAAATTAGATTTAGCAAAATTTGTATTGACTTATATAATTCCTTCAGTTTAATTGGTTTTATATTTCGTTTTGGGGTTTTTTTTGCAGTTACATGTCTTGCCATAAAAGGGAGTAGTGTGCAGTTACCTTTCGATGCAATAGATAAGATTTTGGAGAACTAATTAATCTGTAAGGGTTCATATTAAAAGGTCAACATCATATTGCAAGTTTAACAGGGTTAATTTATTTCTGATAAACAAACTTTAGTTAACATTGAACAGCAGATATATTCTGTTCCCAATAATATTAGGGCTTTTCTTTTTTTAGATGTTTCACAATACTTATAAAGATGGTTTCCACTCTTGAAATAGTCTGAAATATATACCAGAGGTTGGTTTTGAGTGCTGCCATTTTTCTGGATGAACTGGAAAGGGAAGTATTTGGCATGGAAGGGACAACCTTCCCTCAGATGTGCCCAAGATAAACTCAGTTCCTTAAAGCCCTGCATTATAATTCTAAGGTTTTCACCGATATAGGCATGAAAGCCAGCTGGGAGGCTTTGGGCCAGTCACTCTCTCTCAGCCCAACCCACTTCACAGGTTGTTGTTGATGGGAAAATTGGAGACAGGAGCTATGCACATCACCTTGAGTTGACAAAAAATATAGATAGGGTAGAAATCAAATACACAAATAAAGTTTTTCCCTTATGTATGAAATGTAGTTTGTGCAGAGTAGCACTTATACAGTGCTGCTTTTTTCAAGCTTCCCCAGACCTCACCAGAGGAAAAAAATTTCAAACAGAAATAAATATTAAACCAAACATATCTGGGAGAACATAATCACAGTTCAGCCTCCTACCTGTCTCCCACACTAGCTGGCTTGATCCTCTCAATGATTATGACTTGCTTATTCCGATGGGTGTTCACTGATAATGTGATTCCCAGGGCAGAGCCCGGAGCCTTTGCAATTTCCACTAGCAAAGGGCCTGACGCATTGGCTACCATATCTATAAATCAAAAATCTGTAAACCTTAATTAAGACGAATCGAAAAGGGTTGCCCTTGTAGTTTACCCAATCCACCCTTATGGTCGTCAAAAATATTATACGACCTGTATATACCAGTATGTCCTCAGACCTATAATACATCTTATATTATGATATGTTAGAAATTGTATATGACTTTAAGTCTTTAAGTCCTGTTTGATATTTCGTTTGTACGATGTAAAGTCAACCTCTAAAATCTCTATGTTTGCAAATGTCCCTTCTCAGTTACTGCTTAAAAGATCTCAATGATCAACCAAATGAGAGATAGACCTTAATAGGCAGCCCAACCCAGCAAATGGAATATTTTTTAAAAAATAATTATAATTAATAAGTATAATTAACAGTATACATTATACAGGACCAAGTATAGCTCCAGGGCCAAAACCAGAACTTTATTTCATTGTAAACCTGATGTCTGAAGGATTATTGCCCCATCTTGGTGAGGAACCATTTTCTAATAGGGAGTACCTATGGGGTACTTTGTGACATTTTTGCAGGCATTCTGTCATCTCAGGAGAAAGAACAGATGTATTCTACCTAATATCCATGCAAAGTATTCAAAGTTGTTTATGTCTATTCAAAGGCTAAAATAGAGCACACAAATAAAAGGCAAAGTCCAGACAGTGTGTGAAGGTTTGTTGTTCAGTCACTAAGTCTTGTCCAACTCTTTGCAACCCCATGGACCACAGCACACCAGCCCCCTCCATCCCTCACTGTCTCCCTGAGTCTGCCAAAACTCATACTCACTGTGTCTATGACATTAACTAACCCTCTCATTCTCTGCTGTCCCCTTCTCCTTTCGCCTTCAATCTTTCTCAACATTATCAGGGTCTTTTCCAATGAGCCCTCTCTACTCATTTGGTGGCTAAAATATTTGAGCTTCAGCTTTAGTATCTGTCCTTCCGAAGCACAGTCAGGGTTGATTTCCCTCTAGGATGTGTGAACAAGATTTGGGTAATTTCATTTCAGTGTATAATAATCACATGTCCTATTTGGCATCTCTCTTGACATGATCTGGTATTTTGCTTTACTAAAAGCTAAATGTTTAGCTTGACTAAAAGTGCTTACTATTTGCTTTTAGGAAAAATATTAAAAAGCTTTATTATGTAGCTTTGGTAAAAGCTGTATTCCACCCTGGATTCTTTACTAAATACTGGACCCTATCAACAAATGCTTTTACTATGAAGCATCTATCCCCACTACTTCACATATCTTAAAGGAACCTGAGAAAGTGAGAACATGATTTGTATCAGAGAGATTGTATTCTCTAAGCTATGTTACACATATACACAAATGTTTCTCACAGCTTTTTAAGATCTAATAGTACACCCCAAACATTTAAATTATAATTGGAGCATATCCCATTTAGGCTTTAAACAAATCTAAACACATTTTACTAAACTTAGTTAAATATCTGGAGAGAAAAACACACCAAACTTTCACAAAATGTATAAGTGTACCTAAATCTAGACCAAGTAGTTGTTCAGAATTAACAAAAATTATCTTACATAGATATATGGATTAATAGCAAAGAGCATGCAGCGGATATTTTGGACAATTAACCTTAGTTAACAGAAAGGAATGAAAGCTTTTACAATTTAAGAAACCCTACCCATGGAAATGGTAAACTAGCCTCAATTATCTGACTGTTAGTAGGATTGCCATGGAATTAACAACATTACAGTAAAGGGGATCTACATGATTCTGTGCATATGCAGGACAAACATTTCTAGAACAGCTGGATCTGGTTTTTAAAAATTGAAGTGTTCACTTATTTTAACCTCATTGTAATGCAGTTTACAAAAAGGTAATCAATAAATATAAATCTACTAGCTGTACCCGGCCACGCGTTGCTGTGGCTCAGTCTGGTTAAATGGAAAAGAAAGAATTGGAAATTTGGAAATCGTAAATGGATCGTAAATCGGAAACATTGAAATGGAATCGTAAAATCGTAGCGTGTGTTGCTTTTACGTCCAACAGATGGCGCTGTTTTTCAAAAAAAGCATGTTTTTACCTGTCACAGGTGTGACATCTATATAATCTATATAAATTAGGTATATAAAAACATGTGCATATTCAAATGCAACGTTGTGTCAAAATTTCAAAGCAATCGATGAAGAACTTTCAGAGATTTAAGATTTTGAACAAACAAACATTTACATTTTTATTTATATAATGTTTCCATGCTCATTGGAGAATTGTTCACCTCTGAAAATAGCAGTAATTTCTGCAGCTTGATATCTATATAGTCAACCTCTATTTTTGACTATCCAGATACTCGTATTTTTCAAAATCATTCTTTTAAAATAAAACAATCATTTTAAAACTATGACTTACAAGCATTGCTCACCTGAGGCTGAAATATATCCAAGCAGTACACACTTAAAAATTAAAAGATTAATGACTGGCATTTATTAGTTGTCCAGTATCTTTCATCAAACTAGCAAATATATTCCGTGATAAGGAGCTGCTTTTAGAGAGAGAAAAAGAACATTCTTCATACAGCAAATGCCTATCTGATCTCTGACAAGGTAGAAGAAACCATCAGAGAGAGAGATAGGGTTTATGAAACTGCTATTGCAATTAATATTGGTAGTGGCAAGTCAGCCAGATGTTTAGACTGGATTTGGCATTTTTGTCTACCTATCAAGCCCTTGCAAAGAATCCAAGACAGGCAAATGTTCTTGTTTGATGATATTAAATGTATATAAGGAATATAAGGAATTCCTAGTAAAGCTGCCTTTTGCAATTGACTGATGGTGATTTTGTCAATGTTAATGGCATTCAAGTGTGCTCCAAATATTGTGGGATTGCACCCAAAGCATTCATCACTAGTGGCACTATTTTTGTTTTCTTTTGCCTTAGTTGTTCCATTTCTGCTTGCAGGTCTTTGTATTTTGTAATTCTCTCCAGTTCACCCTCTTCTATTCTGCTTTCATTAGGTACTGCCACATCCACATCCAGACTTTTTTTATTTTTCTTATCAACAATTGTTAATTCTGCAGTGTTAGGTGGCAGATATTTGTCTGAACTGTAAAGTCCCAAATGAAGCTTCTCCATTTTCAATTACTTTGTGGTTTCACCAATTTTTGCATGCAGGCAAGTGGTATTTCTTGCAGATATTCCAAAGCATCTTTGTTGCTACTTTGTTTGCCGTTGTTTGCCATCAGTCTGTGTGAACTTCTTGTAGCAATTAACTAGATGGTCCACTGTTTTTCAGCTTCTGGGCGGAGGCAAGTGCATTAGTCATACTTACTCATGGATTCCAACATTCCTTTTTCCCTTTTAATAATTATTTGTTATTTTGTGATATTACTTTTGCCTTGCTCTTAGCTGTTTGAAACCCATTAAATAAGAACTCAACAATGCAAGAGCATTTCTCCCAACCATCTTGAGTATACAACCAACAGCACAGGGACAATATTGCTTAACATCTACCACATATATACTGGAAAACAAATGTAGAGTTTTCTGCTTGCCAAAAAGTCTCTTTCTTCAACATACGATATTTATCTGTTAGGTGCGAAATGCAAAAGATGCCAACACTGAAGCTTCTGTTTAAAAACTGCAGCTTACATAGAATAGCTCAAATGAGAAATATAAAAACTGTTGATTCTACAAAGGGATAGGGAAACCTAGGAAACAGACTTCAAAGTCGTCAGACATTTTCATTTCCCCCAGCCAAGAGAGACGCCGTCTGCTTGGAAACATGCACAACAGCAACTCTGCCAGGAGCAGAGAAGAATCCAAGTTATCATATGTTGCTGACATCAGGAAAAGCTTCCAATACACCTGATAGGCCTCTCCCCACACAATGACTCCCTTCATTTAATCAAAAAGCAAAAACTGCACACCTCTTTTGACCACTAATATTTATTCCATTTTAGGAGCTTTTCCAAAGCTGATATATTAAGTATCACCAAAAAGCTTTGTGAGCAACGTCTTTCCTTTTTCACAAAATCGGAAAGTTTTGCTTCTAACTTTAAACAAATCTGTTTAATGTGAAATGCGGACTGTGATGTATATTCTCTTCACTAGCTAGAAAGTAAAAAGCAGCTTGTACTATTGGCAGATGGTAAAGACCCAAGAAAAGGAATAGAACTGTGCACCAAAAACCTATTATAGTATGGGAAGTCAGTTCCCCAGAGAAGGAAATATTAAAAGGGCAGGAAAATATATTTCCTCAAAGGATCTTAAAGAGGCAGAAAAGCATGCCCAGTTTTCTTAATAGCCCCAGGTCTCCTTCCCCCAAGCAGAAACTAGCTCTGTACAAATGCAGATGTAAACCATCCAGGAAGGTTGGAAGCCCCAGCTAGAAGATTAAGAAGACAAAGAAACCTAAAATCTACATACTCCACCCAAAGTCTAAGACAGGACATAATAGGATTAACCCACAGATGCCAAAGGGCACACACAGACACAGGTCAAAATACATGACACAGGAAATACAAAGCCTCAAAACAGGAACAGGAAGCAACTCCAAACAAAAGGCTCCAGAGGGTATAAAAACCCACTCCCTACATGTGCTCAGCCCCTTTTTTTCCTCTCTTTCCTGCCAGAATCATCTTCCTGTCTGGCTCTCCTCTTCAATAAACTGCAACCTTCTTTCTAAAGCAGTCCCCATGTTGTTTATCCCCGACTTGGACTGAACTATGATGAAGACTTTTCTTTTAACAATTGCTTATTCCTATAGAAAGAAACATGATTTATTTTGGTTCAAGCTAAAGTCTATGTTGGCTCTGCAGCTTTTGGAAAGTGGATTCTTACCTTTGAGAAGAGATAGATCTGATACGGCTTAAATTCAGTTCTATAAATGCAGAATTAACACAGAAAACCAATACCAGTTTGAAATAAATATTTTTTTTAAAGTGGGACAACAAAACAAAATATCTTGAATCTGTATCTTTTGATTGAAAAAAAGGTGAAACGGAGGCGTTATTTAGCATGAAAAGGTTCCCATAGATACGCCAGCAGCAATTAGGCCCACGAAAAGTAGCAAATTCTAAAAGCATTGTATTTTTCTCAGTGGCGCATTCTGACACCAGCAGTACATAAAGAAAGCAAAAATGTCTTGACAAGACCACATGCCATTGATCAGCACAAAGTAGAGCACATTTTAGTATGATTCTTATTGACGCGCTTTAGCCAACTGATTGTTGATCCAAGAAGTGGCCCAATTAAAATGTGGCACTGTTGTAACACCCTGGGGTGAGACATCTGTTCCCGCTGAATTAACAGCACACACACACACACACACACAAAGGCAGAGATGAACAACTCTTGGGCAATTTTTTTTAAAAAACTCACATACAGTAGCAGCAGTGAGTATAATTCATGCAGAAGTGATCAATAAAGGAAACTAGCCTCTGAAAGGCTAATAATATCATGAACAAAGATATTGACTATGCTGAAAGAATCGGAGAGTGCTTTACAAGCAATGAATGTGGCCTCTCAGCATTATTAGGCGACAGGAGACCGCCTGCGGTTCACAAAAGGGGATGAGGAAAAACCTTAGCAGATGAAGCCTTTTGGCAGAAAGATCATATGAAAAGCAAAGGAGAGCCTGAAGGAGACCAAACTGGCTTCATCAAAAATATCTTTTGCTTCTTAAAAAAAAAAAAAATCTTTCAACAGTGAATGAAAGCGATAATTTGGACCAGGAGGGAAAGAGATAATTTTTTTCCCCACTTTTCTTTCATATCATCCATTTGCTGATTTTTACATCTAAATTAATGTAGTTACACTTCAAAAGGCATCTAGTAAGAACACCTTGGAGCGTTTAACAGGCAGAAAAGAGGGAAGGGGAGGGGGGGTTTTAACCATGTCCTAATATGCATTATAAAAGCTGTTTCTAAATAAGTTATCAGACAAGAACCAGGGGAGAATTCAGTGATTCCAGAAGGTGTGAAAAATGCCTCTCAATTGGTCTCATACTCAGAATGGCAATTAAGTTCAGAAAATGGATTCATGGATTCCCTACCCATCTTAATCAACATGCACAGGAATGACATTTTCCCCCCACTAAAAGCTAGCATATCTACTGGGAGGGTAGTTAATCCTTTTTGTAATCTTCTCTAAAATCATCCGCCACATGATGAAGTTTAGGAGGACAAAAATGAGCATTTGACCAATGAATTGATCCCCAGAAAGAAAGAAAGGGAAAGAAACTTTGAACTCAGGAACCCACATCTAGTACGGCTTTGATATTAAAGGAAAATGATAAAGAGCACAAATGATCTTTTGATCTTTCTGAGTCACTCATTTCCCAAACCAAATCATTTCTTAAACAAAATAAAATAACCTCCACTGCATTAATTGCTATGAGACAAATTTCCTGTTTTGCAGAAAAGGGATATTAGCCGAACACAGCTTTATTTCCGGTCCCTGAAAAATAAAATGGTTGGTGACAGGATGGGTTACAATTTCTTCATTGACATAAAAGCTACAACAAGCAGGCAAGGAATGAATGAAAGTTTATTTTCCAGAAGGTGGCAATATCCTGTCCACAAAACTTCAGAGAAAAATCAATATTTAATGGGGTCATTTTTCCAGTGGCTGCTGATTTCAGAGCCGATGCAGGTCAAACCTTTGGCTGACCTAGGCAACCTAACAGCCAGCTCTGGTTTCAAAGGAAGCAGTTTCTTGTTCTCATTTCTCATGGTCTGCTTGCCTTGCTTATGAGTTGCTCTCCTCAGACCTAGTTATCAAATGACCTAGTTATCTACTTCTGTTGCACATTAAGCTATCCATCTGTTGAAAGTGGGATTATCTGTGTCGTTTGGCTTGAAAGAAATGCATGATAGAGTCTAAGCTTTGACAAAGAACTATTTTAATGACCCAAAATGATCCAAATTAGTTTTGAATGGGAACTAATGACCAGAAAATCTCCTTGGTGTGCTTGGAATGTTGAATCGAAGCTGACTCACGCTGATTTATATTTAGCTTGTGATCAATGCAGAATTTTACACATTTCCCTGTTAAATTCTACCTTTAATCACTTCAGCCTGCCTAGATTCAAGACTGCCTAGATCTTTTTGAATCTTATCTCTGTTTTTTAAATGATTAACCACCATTTCCAATTTTGCATCGTTTGGAAACTTCATAAGTGTTCCCTCAACTCCTTGTCTAAGTCATTGCTAAAAATGTTGAACAGCTCATGATCCAGGACAAGACTTCATGGCTCTTCACTTGATACTTCCCTACAACCTGAAGTCATCACGGTGCCATCAATGAGCATTCTTTGGTGTGGTCATTCAGCCAACTATGTAACAAATGTATCGCCTAACCCATATTTTACCATGTTATGCAAGAGGATATCATGAAACATTTTGCCAAATGTTTTTCTATGAAACAGATATCCTGTATCTGTGGCATTCCTTTGCTCTGTTCAGCTATTAACTCTATGAAAGGAGAAAAGAAAGTTAGTCTGGAATGATTTGTTTGCACACACCCATGATACTCTTGTCATTTGTAGTGTGCAGCTGTCCTTAGCCAGTCTAAATATATGTAGTTTCCTGGGTCCCCCTTCTTCTGATAGATTATCAACAGCAATTCTGCAATCCATCACCATAGTTCCTTTGGTTCCTTCAGTTTTAAAGATCTGAATTATTTAAATTACCCACCTTCTTTCTTAGGTAATAGTAAGCTACAGTTCCCTTGTTCCCTGTTGGCAGAATGACCAGTTAGAGCAGACATGTCAAACTTGCGACGACACGTGATGTCATGTAACGTATCGGAACTTTTTCCCCATTGCCGGCAATGGGGTGGGCGCAGTTTCCTCGTGACGTGTTCGGCCTGTGGGCCATCAGTTTGACAGCCCTGAGTTAGAGATTCATTTATCTCCTGAGAGAAACCAAATGCAAAGTAGGAATTAGGAAATTCTGTCTTCTCATTGTGGGAAGTCAGCTCCCCAGAGAAGGAAATATTAAAAGGGCAGAAAAATATATTTCCTGAAAAGATATTGAAGAACCAGAAAAGCATGCCCAGTTTTCTTAATAGCCCAAGTCTGCCTCCCCCAAGCAGAAGCCAGCGCTGTACAAATGCAGATGTAAACCATCAGGAAGGCCCCAGCTAGAAGATCAAGAAGACAAAGATCTAAAATCTGCATAACCCACCTGAGACAGGACATGGTAGGATTAACTCACAAAGGCCAAAGGGCACATCCAAACTCAGGTCAGAATACATGACACAGGAAATAGCCTCAAAAGAGGAACAGGAAATAACTCCAAACAAAAGGCTCCCTACATGTGCTAGTTCCTTTTTCTGTCAGAACCATCTTTCTGTCTGGCTCTCCTCTCCAATAAACTACAACCTTCTTTTTAAAGCAGTTGCCATGTTTATTCCCAGCTTGGATGATCCAAGATGAAGACTTTTCTTCCAACATCATCATCACCTCTTATAGAGTTACTGCTTTCTCACAATGGGATTATGCTCATTTTGGCTTTCCATTTATTGGTAACTTACCAAATGAACTCTTTTTGGTGTTACATATACTGTATCTCACAACTCTCAGTTCATTCTGAGCTTTAACTTTTCCAGCAAGAGTTCCTACACCCATTTATTGTCCTAAACGTAGAAAAAAAAGCAGAGCAATTTTGGGGCAAAAAGGACAAAAAATGGCTGAATGATACATGTACAAACTGTTTGACACTCTGTGATTCCTGGGTGATTTTTTATTTACCTATTGTTGCGTGCATGTATTTGCAAATAAAGCTTACAGCTATGGTGGTACAGTGGTCAGAATGCAGTATTGTAGGCTAGCTCTGCCCATAGTCAGGAGTTCAATTCTGACAGCGCTGAAGGTTGACTCAGCCTGCCATCCTTCCAAAGTTGGTAAAATGAGGAGCCAGATTGTTGGAGGCAATATGCTGACTCTGTAAACATCGTAGAGGGGGCTGTAAAGCACTGTGAAGCAGTATATAAGTCTAAGTGCTATTGCTATTACTATATCACTGCTTGAGGAAAAAAAGGGGAGGTAAAATGACACATTGCTGTAAAAATGGAAAACTGGGATATAAAAGCATTAACGGAGCTCCTTCTGCCTTCTCTAATAACGTGTTGGGTGACTGCAGTTAATGAGCTACATTGACCTTAAACTGGGGTAAATGAACTGCAACCTCAAGGCCTTAACCCCTCTTTTTTTTGCAAATTGGTTTTGGAGATTGCAACTGCCAAAAATTGGGCAAGTGATTTCTCAAGTATTTGCAGGCAGGAAATAGATGAAAAGTACCTCCTTCGGGATCTAAAATAAGCTTAACCACACAGGTCTAAAAACTAAACAAACAAACAAAAAATCAAGCATCTGAGAAAAAAAAACAAAGCAAGAAGGGAAATCCTGGCAACTTGTTGATAACCACACCAACTCTGCATTGCTGCTGTTGCCTTTTATGGTAAAAAAAAAAAAGCTAAAGCTGCTTTGGCCCCAAATGGCTGCTCATCTAAAGTTGTTAAATCTTCTGAAGGGATGAAATGTTCATTCCTTCCCAGCCCTGTTTAAAGGTGATATAATTTAACTGTTTTTGAAAATATATAAAGGGGAAAATCTATATGGGATAGAGAGAAAGAGACACAGAGCAGAGTGTTAACCCTTATAAGCATATAGAAGAATGTTGTTTGTTCTTTTATAAATCAACTCAAAACCAATTTACATATGGTCTGGATTGATTTGATTCATAACCACACAGCTGGGTCACCAAATATTTGGAAACAATTGATGTCAGTAAAAACATTGTGTTTTTTTTTTATCTAGAAAAATAAATAATGAAGACAGAATTGATGGTTGGAAATGAAAAATATGAGCTTGTCAACATTTGGAGAGGCATCTTCCTGGTGATTCATTATCACTCTTATAATTTGTCATTGCTGTGATCCCATTTCAGTGATTTTGAAGAAAACAAACATTGGTTAGCATACAGCAAAAAAATGCTAATAAAATCTTACATTTGCTTTATATGGATGATCTGATGCTTTATAGAAAATAGAAATCAAAATACAAATTTATATACATGTATACAATTTTAAAAATAATTAGTAAAATTTAAAATCTCCTGATAACAGATCAAATCATCTCTAAATATTATTCATTTGCACTTCATCTTAGTCACTTATCTCATTCATTCCCTCTAGTTTTAGATGCAGCAAGCCATGTTTCAAAGTAAGGTTTACTTCAATTACAATTACCCCAATTGGTTCAAACAAATTTACATGCTTCCAAAGCAAGTTAAATTACACAACGATAATTATGGGCACAAGACAATTCTCTTCTGGTGATACGTAGCGACATGTCTGTTCATTCAGAACTTAGATGCTTCAGTGGGCCATAATCCCAGATAAATATGAATAAGTTTACAGTTCATGGCTCATTCTTTCACTCTCTGCAATAATCTTCAACCCAAAGAAACCCCATTTTTAATTTTTGTACTTTTTTAGTCTGCTTTTCAGAGAGAAAAAAAATGATACCCTTCCAATTATCAAAAGAGTGATGGATCTTCCTCATCCATCACTCATCCATCATGTTAATATATATCTAGCCACATAGCAAATACTCTTATAAACTTAAGGGCAGGCCAATATTTACTATTTATTCATTTCATTTTATTTATTTCTATACTACTACACTCCATATGACACAAGATGCCTCAAGACCGGTGGAAAACACTGTTGCTTCCCTTCCTAATACAAACAAACAGCAGCCAGAAAACCATCCTTTATCTTGCAGAGGTAAATTTATCTTTTGCTTTAAACCAGGGGTAGTCAACCTTGGCTCTTTTATGACTCGTGGACTTCAACTCCCAGAATTCCTGAGCCAGCTAAGCTCAGGAATTCTGGGAATTGAAGTCCACGAGTCATAAAAGAGCCAAGGTTGACTACCCCTGCTTTAAACTCTCCTTCCATGCCCTCAGCCCACAACTGCTTATTGGCTGGATTTACACCGTTTGCCATCTATTTTGCTCTCTCATTTCCCAGCCGACTCCCAGCAGTGCAGTACAAATTCTTTCCTTATGAATCAATAGAAAGAAAGGTTAAATAGGAGCAGGAATAAAAAACCCCTAAAGTAATGCTGGAACTAGATTTCCAGCTACAGCCTTCTGTCATGACTAGGCACAATCAATACCAACCAGATAAAAACCACAGCAATTAGCACAGTTTTCTAGCAAACCATAGAATAATTGATGGTGCATTGGAAGTGCTGTTTCCTGATGATGTCATGTATTGTTTGGTTATAAAGCGGAAACAATCTTAGTCTTTTATGCATCTCACATTCCTGCCACATTTGAACCTCCACCTCCCATGCATCATAACCCCAGTGAAACATGCCACATCCATTGATTAAACATTTTTGACATGTTGCCAAACTTCCTTAGCCCATTTAGCTAATAACATTTTTGAGTCAAATGTAAACAGTAGTTTAACAATGGAAAAAAGGAAAGTGTTGACCAATCTTTTTATCCATTCTCATTTCTTAAGTGGGCATTTATGGTGCATGGTTACCACACATAAGCAAGCTAAGGATTTAAACTTCTGCTTCATTTCAAAATGCAAATAAATTAAGCCAAACAGAGTCAAGCCAAGTTCATGTTTGGATAGCTCTATCCCAGATACATGTATTTGAACATATGTATGCATGTGCATATAATTTCTATACTCAACCCTTCATTTTATTTCTTCATTTTATATGTATAAAGTTAAGCAAAACATAATGTGAGCAAACATTTTACACCCCCTTACACTCAGGGAGAGAATTTCCCTGAGGAAGGGCTCCAACACAAGTCCAAAAGCTCAGAAGACTAAATCTCTGATCCCGGTCAGTGACCCAGATTGGATCCTGGAACATTACCCTGGGACCCATATATTTGCCTTCATTTGTGAAACATTTTACTGTTCCTCAAGATATAGAAAAATCATAACAAGGTGGTAATAGTTTAGTTAGTGAGTCAGTAAGTCTCTATTCCAGATCAACAGTCTTGAATATGCAGCTGGAGACAATAGTTCTCCAGATCATTTCTGCTGATTAATACATGATGTAGGGCTTTCCCACAAGCATATCTTCCAATTAGCTCAGTGCATCTTTTCTTATTATAGCTTTCTCACTGACTACTTTGCTTCAAACTTGATGTAGCATGCAATCGTTTTCTTATCCCAGGGCTATTCTGGGACTATACATTGCATATAAATTCCTAGAAATTCACATGTCAGCCACCTAAGGTATGGGAAAAGAGTTCTACAATAGTTTATGTCATTAAAACTTGATGCATGTATACAAGATGACATAAATTATCTTGTAATTTGGGTGGCCATGTAAATGTATTTAATAAATAAAATAAAATAAAAATAAATATGCTGTTTGCATAAAATACCTTAACACAAATATCAATAAGGTATTTAAACAAAATTATATACAATAAAACTAATAAAACATTATAAAACAGTATATTAATTAATAAACTCTAATAAAATCATGAAGGGAATAGTCAATTGAGGCATATCCTATAATTTAGAATATCAGATACAAATGTAGAGCAGAAATTATCTGAGAACAATAAATGAAAATACCCTGACCACTTTTTATTTTAAAAGTGAAATGAAATAAAGTTAGAAAGAAATACTTTCCAAGGCAAAGTGTCTGAAAGGTAGATAAATGAAATTTATTACCTCACCACTAGCAAATTCTTTTCAGATCTTTTAAAAACTACCAGATTCCAAGTCTTTAAAATCCTGATATATATATTTCCCTATCCATATAGAGGAAAATCATTTAGTTCAAACACATATCTGTCATAAATCAAAGATATCTGGTTCAGCTCTAACCTTCATTCTTGAACTAGAATTTTTTTTTATTCTTTTAAGATATAGATTTGAGGCTGGTTTGACACTAAGTACTTAATTTGTGTCCTGTGAAGGGTGCACCTAGAGAAGTTGAAAGTATTCATCCATAAAGATATTGCAAAAAGTCAAATGAAAATAAAACTGGAAGAAGGATGAAGAAAGAATCTAATTTTAGACCTGAAGATCATAAACCTGCTGTAATTCTGCTTCACAAAGCATACCCAGTTAACTTGTCAAGCTTCACATCACTAGTTCCTCAAATTACACACACACACACTCACTCACATTCCCGTATTCTCCATTAAGCTTATACACCAGAGTTTCTAACAGGATACTTTTCCTTCATACTCAACATTTCGTAGCACATAGCTGTGTCCCAGAAAAATGCCTATTGTGCTCCAGCTCAAAACTTAGAAACATGAGAATAACCATTACTCCATCCAGAAAATGGTTTTTTTTTAAAGCATTACAGTAAGGTAATCCATGTTGGCCAAAACATAAAAACCAGCAAACTGAAGAAACATCTGTGTTTACAAGGGAGAAAACAAAGAAAGCACTCTCTGATGTGCTTTCCTTTAGTAAGCAAGTTCGGATCATTATCAAGTAACTCTAAATAGCATATACGAATTAGGCTGGTATCTTTCCAAACCTACTCCTAATGCTCATTTTGTCATTGCTTTCTGGTTTCCATTATGTAGCATTCTTTATTTCCTCAACTCCAGAACTAATTTCAATTCCAAATTAATTTCAGCTGAATAAAAGCAATGATACAAAGGAGAAAGCAAACTGGATTATATTGGTACTATAATACATGAATACCTAGTTCTAGGGTCCAAACTGAGACAACATACATTTTGAAAGTGGAAACCCAGGTTCTTAAAAATCAGACTAGATTATTTTACATTTACTTTGGCAATTTATACCCATTCCGAAGGAAAAGCTCACCTCCTTTAATGTGAGCTGTGTTCATTCCCCCTCCCCCCCCTTTGGCTGTTCAAGATGACATCCTATTGAAGAAACTGAAAATTAAGGACAATTAAGTTGATATTGAGGGAAGTTAGCCCAGAGAAGGAAATATTAAAAAGGCAGGAAAATATATTTTTCACCAAAAGGATTTTTAAAAGCATTTTTTGAAAAGCAGAAACCAAACCTGGCATCATCTCTTTGCCCCAAGCAGGAACCAGCCCTATACAAATGCAGATGTAAGACCATCAGGAAGGTTGGAGCCAGGAAACTCAAGAAAGACAAAAGAAACTCTTAAGAGTAATTAGCCCCATCCCCAGGGAAGCAGATGACTTTTGGGACATAATAGGACTAACCATTACCATCAAGTAATACCAGAGAGGCACACCTGGGCTCAGGTCAGAATACGTGACACAGGAAATAGCCTCAAAGTTCATGCCACAGGAACAGGAAAACTTCCAAACAAAAAGCTAGAGAGGGTATAAAAAGCTACTGGCCATGTGCTCTCTCCTCTTCTTCTCTCCTCTGCTCTTTCCTGAAGAACCATCTTTCTGCTTCTGCAATAAACTGTAACCATCTTCCCAAAGCAGTCACCATGTTGCTTATTTAATAATAATAATAATGATAATATTCCCGGCTTGGATGAACCAGGATGAAGACTTACTTCTGACAATATGATGTGCAAAACAACAACAGCCCAGGGTAAGATTTCAGCAGAAGGCTTTCCCAATGCTGTAATATTTTTTTATTACAAAAATGTAAGGGAAAAGGTGCATTTGTTTGAAATGCAAACTATCAACTGGAAAGGTTTATGACTCCTTTGAAGGAATGCAAGCGAGCACAAAAAGTGCAATTTAGTCTCCCCCCCCCTCACTACACTTCATAAGGAAAACCTTCTTTATCTGATAGGCAGGTCTTCTTCTTGGCATCAGTAAAGGGGCTCTCCTCTTTCTGAAGTAAATGCAAGTTCAGAAAAGAAATTTTCCTCAGAGGAAGAATGGGAGTACTGATTCCATGTCTTACTCCCTACTCCACTCCTAGTGGAAATAATTTTAAAACTGCTGCACACCAACTGAACAATTTGGTTTTCCCTTTTGATTAGATAATAGCTTAATATAACATTTCTGGTAAAGGTTTTTCCCCCCCCACCCTACCTTAACACGGTGGTTAGAAATGTTCACAAATTGAAAGCTTCTATGGCAAAAAATTAGAATTTGTCCAACTTTAGAGCTGGAGAGAAACATTTGCATGTTTTAAGAATGTTCCATTTGGAAGAAAAGCTCTATTATCCCTGATCACTAGAAATGTTTTGAGGCCAATTTGATTTATTCTTAGTGTTAAATGGGCACCATAAGTGGGCATCATTAGTCTTTTCCTTCTGTGGCTCAACCTTAAGCACGGGAACGTGGTTCACATGATTTGCCTGCAAAGAGAAAAATGGACTTTAAAAATAGACATTTGGGGTGGGAGGTGGGGTTGCTTCCTTCTCTAGGCAAGGCACTGCTTTCTGAAACAGTTCACTGATCTTCTTCTACAGCCTTTTTGGGCTCAGTGGTGGCCTTACATTTATCATCTCTTATTTTGTTCAACATTTTCAGTAATAACTGCTTGAAATTGCTGCAAGGCTCGAATAGTTTTTTTGTCTTTTGAAACATTTGGGGTTGGGTCTTGATCTCCATCAGCAGTGGCTTATACAGCTAGTCCTCAGCCGAAAACTACAACCGGGACCAGAATTTTGTTGCTAAGCAAGATGGTTAAGTGAATCACACGCCATTTTATGACTTTTTTGTCACAAGTTGTTAAGTGAATCAGGCAGTCATTAAGTGAACCCCGCTTCCCCTATTGTCTTTGTTGGATGCTGGTGGGAAGTTCGCAAATGGCGATCTCATGACTCTGGAATGCTGCAGCTATCATAAATACATGCCAGTTGCCAAGCACCTAAACTTTGATCTAGTGACCCTGGGGATGCTGTGATGGTCATAAGAGTGAGGACTAGTCATAAGTCACTTTTTTCCAGTGCTGTTGTAACTTCAAACAGCTACTAAATGAATGGTTGTAGGTCAAGGACTACCTGTAACACAAACACAAGCAGAAACTTCTTCT